>NW_024881647.1:0-265000 GCF_019059575.1 Amphibalanus amphitrite | reverse complement strand
GCTTAACTGCTAAAAATTTTAAGAGATAAGATAATTATTAACATTTCCAACCGAGCTTATAAGTTCACTTTAAATTTGATCGAACATGCTCGTACTAATTATCCATGACATTGCCAAAATTTGGTTCATCGCGATGCTAGGAGGAGCTAATTGACCACAAATCTAATATTGTTTCCAACGTGTTGACCGTACATTAAATGCTACATCGGAACCTGTTTCGCTACTCTGTATCTTACATGAATCCACCCGTAGTCAGGGTGGTGACGTGATCAATCCGGCTCAGTGTCCAGCGGCCCGCACTCCCTTCACACCGCGCCGGCCGCCATTTGCGGGCGCCCCCGCGCCGAGCGGGCCGGCCGGCGTCTGTGCGCCGCCGCCTGGCCGGAGCGCCCCCTCCCCCCTGCGTGTCCTTCCCCCACTACGCATTCCGAGGGGTGAACCGGCGCGGCGGCTGGCCCTCAAAACATGGGACCGGCAGCGCGGCCGCCGAGCGAGAGACGGTCACTGGGGCGCTGGAGCTCATCACTTGTCAGTGAGGAGCACTATCCTTTGTCGGCTGTTGGTGATCGCAATTGCTATCGGTTACCTAATTAAGTCATACGTCATAATCGTTCGTGGCATGAAAAGATAATTAAAATCGTATGCAAGAACAGCAACACAATGAATATTAGATGCACGCTAGCCGAAGTAAATAATTTAACATTTATACTCCTGTGAGAGAAAAGTACCGATGATCATTGTAACAGACAAGAGTCGTTTCCATTTCATTTAATTCTAGTTATTTCTACATAAATGGACAATAGCAGTTGACGTTAAGCCAAAGAAGAACAACAACAACAAAACATATTTATGCTTTCGGAAGCGAGGAATAATCACAATGGATGCGTTAGATTAACCAGCAACCCTTCAAGGACCAAATCATGAACTTATCAGCATGCGTGCCAAATTCTATAGTCGGTTGCTAAGGATAAGACATAAACAAATCTCTCAGGCCTACAAAGAGCTGATGAATTGGTCTCGCTCTCAAATGTTTGCCGGGAATAACTCGATTAACTGCTGAAAGTCCCTAATGAATATCGTCGTCAATGTATACCAAAGGTAGCGAAAACATTATCTCCTAACAAATGATTCTGGGAAAAAAAAACGTTTAATAAAACAGTGCAAAGAGATACCACCTAAATACACAGTGTCAGATTCGTGTTTCGCTGTCGCGCTCGCGGCTTCCCCGTGACATTCCTGGGTTTCCCGTCATATTGATCGATCATCAACACATCCTCATCAAAATGTGTTTACATTTTACTACGCTATGTATTTACAATTAAAGGAACCAGACAGATTCAACGTTAAAAAAATGTAATTCCTACGCGATAACTAGGACAGCTTGTCGTTAAAATATATGTTCAGCGCGAAAAGCCAGACAGTCTCGCCGATTAAATTACCAACCTTTCCTTCATGATTCACAATATCCAAACATGGCTAGTGGCTACCCAATTATAGCATTTATGAAAATTATTGTGGTCGACAATTTACAGAATCAGACAGCAGATAGCGCAGCTTCCGTTGAATACACCCCCCCTTTTTGTTTAACATTTTAAACATCCTAAATAAATCCCCTAACTGTGCCCAGACCAATTATTAGAAGGAACCTTTTTTTTGGAGAGAAACATCAGTGGGTCGGAACTGGGCAAAAGGACAGAAAGGTTAGCAGCCCAGCGCCCGACCAGATCCTGTCCAAACCTTGATCTGATGGTGAGGTTGCAGCTAGCCGGCTGATGTTGGCTGCTGAAGCTGTTGGTGACTCAAGGTTACCGGCCATCGGGTCCTGCTGTCGCCGCTCGGTCCTCTTCTAGCCGCTGTTCTGACTCGTCCCCGGGTAGAACTGTGCTGTAGCGCCGTCCGGCCGACGGGCCGTTCGGCCGGTTAGGGCCGCCCGGGCCCAGCCGACGCCTTGGCCCGTCTCTGCTGAATCCTCAACCCTGACTGTACTGCAGGGCCGTCCGGCCACACGGGCCGACCGGCCCAGCCGGCCTCCTGCCGTCGATCGTCAACTCTCAGGCCAGACTCTGACTCCCCACTGTCCTCTTCTCTCTCCCTGGCCTCATTCTCCCTCGGCTCCCCAGTGCAGCTGCCCATGGCTGACAGAGGCGTCTTCAGGTACTGGTGTTCGTCCTGGTCTTCGCGTGGTCTCCTCCTTCTCCTCCTTCCTCCGCCTCTGCGCCCGGGTTGTTTTGACGGCCGGGTCCCCTCTCGCCCCGGCCGTACCCTTTTGGTCCGGCGTGGCCCGGGGGCTGTTTGCCGGCGCGGCGGTGCGGTGACGCCAGCGCCGGCGCCCAAACCCCGGTGCACACGCCGTCGTCGCCGTGAGAGAATGTTGGGAAATTCGCGTTAAAAATGTAGCGCGTCAGCGTTACAGTACCGAACGAGGTGACATCAGGAAATCGAACATGAAGCTGGGAAGATTCATACCCGGACTGAGCAGAGGTACGAGTACCCACGAGTACGAGAGGTACGAGTACCTACGAGTACCTACGAGAGTACCTGCGAGTATATCATCAGCTCGACACAATAACTTGGATGTAAAAACCCACACTCCACGCTCTTCTTTTGCATTCAACACTCAAACCAGACTACTGCAGCTCCCCGTCTACGGCAGCTCCCCGTCCCAATCTGAGGTCATGCCACGGCGAGTGGGCGGGCACTGCGCTGACCGACTGCCGTGGTCGTGATTTACTGTCTAACCATACCGGGCCACGGCTACAGACGGAGCCGGTCGCTTTTCGGTCCCAGCGACCGGCCTATCGCGGTCAGAAATCTCGCCATATTGATGCCCACCTGCGGCCAGTGAGAGGATGCATTTGTACTGGATGTTGTCACGTGAGATTATGGAAGGCGAGGTTGATGTCATCCGCGTTGAAAAGACGTAATGTTGGAGTATGTTGTGCTGGCGTGTTGAGGGCACAATGAAATGCCTTATCTTATCGTGGTAAGAAAGGCAGTACTCAGACAACTTATTCGTAGTTAATAGTTATCACAAAAAGGCAAGGAAATAGGCGGAAGAACTTGGGAAATAATAAAATATTTATCTATTCTACAGTAGGTACAAAATCTTTTATCATTTATCTTACAATAAGGTTAATTAGACATGAGTGTGCAGAACCTTCAGGTGGCTAAGGACCATGCAGTAAACGTGACAGACTGCCCACTGTAAGAAATAATGACTGTCGTGGTTCGTAAATTCTGAAAGATCGCGTTTTGATTTTTAAAGAACATAACAACACAAGACATAGTTTGTGCAAATTAAGTTACATAAGCACGATTTGTTTTGATAAATATAAACACAAAATTCAGCAGCTTAACAATTCAAAACTGGTTATGAAAAGTAGAAACAAAACAGGCCCTTTCCTGTAAAACAATGTTTTTTCTCTGTTGTTAGAGCTGTTCTAAATGTATGTAGCCTTTTATAATGAAACCGCAAAAACATGCAGCATATTTCACGAGCAGAGTTTATATTACCTCTGAAATTGCTCGTTTGCACATACCTAGGTGACACCATTTGGCACGCAACTTCACTTCAACCGACAGTGGCAGTCGTGAGCGAACAGACCGCACCTACACATTATCATCAGCCACAGAGGTCAACAAAAACGTGCATAAACAGCCGACATCAGTGACACCCAGCAGAGAGGGCCGTCACGGCGCGTGCACTGCTCGGCGGCTGCTAATCGTCACGTCACGCCGACGCCGCGTCACGTGACGTCACCATGACGTCACGGCCGGGTTCACCGGGCACGGGGGAGTAGCGCGTCACGCTTCCCGTGCCGGCGCTACATACAAGCGGTGCATTGATGCGCCAACACCGGATTTGCATTAGTTTGTCTTGCACGGCATCCGAGGCTGCGCCGAACTTGCCGAGCTCACATCTCATCGTTAATCATCTCTCGTGTTTTCAAACAGGGCGCGGAATAAATTTAGGCGCTACATGTGGAAAATACGTCAACAAGAAAAATGAACTTGCAGGGATTCCCAGAACGCTCCCACGAAAACAACGCCAGCTACGCCTCAGGGCCAAACACTCCCAGCTCCATACCGCGATTTTTCCTCCCGCCCTCCGAAGCACCGTTGGTAAGACACCCACCCTGCACGCGTCTGGGAGGCAGCGGTCGGTGGCCGACATTTGGCGCCGGGGCGGCGAGATATCGACCCGCGCTGGCTCGGCTTGAGCTGCTCATCGCGGGGCAGTCGGCCGGTCATCGACCGACCTTCCGCACTGACAAGGCCGGTGAGGGCCGGAGCCGGTCGAACGGGGATCGACCGCGGCCGGTCGGAGACACGGCGACACACGGGCAGGGGAGAGAGAGAGAGAGAGAGAGAGAGAGAGAGGGAGGGAGGGAGGGAGGGAGGGAGGGAGGGAGGGAGGGAGAGAGAGAGGGAGAGAGAGAGGGAGGGAGGGAGGGAGGAGTATGTTGTAATGTTGGAGTATGTTGTGCTGGCGTGTTGAGGGCACAATGAAATGCCTTATCTTATCGTGGTAAGAAAGGCAGTACTCAGACAACTTATTCGTAGTTAATAGTTATCACAAAAAGGCAAGGAAATAGGCGGAAGAACTTGGGAAATAATAAAATATTTATCTATTCTACAGTAGGTACAAAATCTTTTATCATTTATCTTACAATAAGGTTAATTAGACATGAGTGTGCAGAACCTTCAGGTGGCTAAGGACCATGCAGTAAACGTGACAGACTGCCCACTGTAAGAAATAATGACTGTCGTGGTTCGTAAATTCTGAAAGATCGCGTTTTGATTTTTAAAGAACATAACAACACAAGACATAGTTTGTGCAAATTAAGTTACATAAGCACGATTTGTTTTGATAAATATAAACACAAAATTCAGCAGCTTAACAATTCAAAACTGGTTATGAAAAGTAGAAACAAAACAGGCCCTTTCCTGTAAAACAATGTTTTTTCTCTGTTGTTAGAGCTGTTCTAAATGTATGTAGCCTTTTATAATGAAACCGCAAAAACATGCAGCATATTTCACGAGCAGAGTTTATATTACCTCTGAAATTGCTCGTTTGCACATACCTAGGTGACACCATTTGGCACGCAACTTCACTTCAACCGACAGTGGCAGTCGTGAGCGAACAGACCGCACCTACACATTATCATCAGCCACAGAGGTCAACAAAAACGTGCATAAACAGCCGACATCAGTCACACCCAGCAGAGAGGGCCGTCACGGCGCGTGCACTGCTCGGCGGCTGCTAATCGTCACGTCACGCCGACGCCGCGTCACGTGACGTCACCATGACGTCACGGCCGGGTTCACCGGGCACGGGGGAGTAGCGCGTCACGCTTCTCGTGCCGGCGCTACATACAAGCGGTGCATTGATGCGCCAACACCGGATTTGCATTAGTTTGTCTTGCACGGCATCCGAGGCTGCGCTGAACTTGCCGAGCTCACATCTCATCGTTAATCATCTCTCGTGTTTTCAAACAGGGCGCGGAATAAATTTAGGCGCTGCATGTGGAAAATACGTCAACAAGAAAAATGAACTTGCAGGGATTCCCAGAACGCTCCCACGAAAACAACGCCAGCTACGCCTCAGGGCCAAACACTCCCAGCTCCATACAGCGATTTTTCCTCCCGTCCTCCGAAACTCCGTTGGTAAACCACCCACCCTGCACGCGTCTGGGAGGCAGCGGTCGGTGGCCGACATTTGGCGCCGGGGCGGCGAGATATCGACCCGCGCTGGCTCGGTTAGAGCTGCTCATCGCGCGGCAGTCGGCCGGTCATCGACCGACCTTCCGCACTGACAAGGCCGGTGAGGGCCGGAGCCGGTCGAACGGGGATCGACCGTGGCCGGTCGGAGACACGGCGACACATAGGCAGAGGAGAAGAGACGCAGGGAGAGATAGAGGGAGGGATGGGGGAGGAAGGGAGAGGGAGAGGGAGAGGGAGAGGGAGAGGGAGAGGGAGAGGGAGAGGGAGAGGGAGAGGGAGAGGGAGAGAGAGAGAGAGAGAGAGAGAGAGAGAGAGAGAGAGAGAGAGAGAGAGAGAGAGAGAGAGAGAGAGAGAGAGAGAGAGAGAGAGAGAGAGAGAGAGAGAGAGAGAGAACGCAGTCTTTTGGGATGCTCTACACATACGGACTCTACTATGCTGTATATTAATTTCATTTACGCCCCTCAAACTATTTGGCTTCACTTTATACTATAGGACTATCAGCAGCATCACAGCCCACATCAGCTCACATCATACGTCATCACACGACTCCGAGACACGCTACACGTCACACCACATGACGAACGCATCAGTGAACGAGGCCCAGGGCTCTGCGGCGCGTCACATCCAATCAGTGTCGGTTCTAAGTACGCCCGGCAGCGTTCCATCAATTCGCAGACCCCATCCCCTATATACTCCCTTCAAAGGTGAGCAAAATAAGCGGAGCTCTGCGCCCAAGTTGCCAAAGATTGCAGTGATGGGCCGTGGATGGAAAGCGGAATTCAACGGTATTGCGGAGTGATTGGATGGCCAGAGCTGCTCCTGTGTCATCGATGAAGATATATGTCGTCAAAATAGATCGCAGAAACTTGGTTTGAAGCTTGCAAATACAGGGTCTTTCATAATGAATGTTACTTTTGAAAGAGCTATTTCTCAGGACATATATGTTCATCATGTAATATGTACCATCACATGAAACAGAAACACATTAGCGTTTTTGCACATACAACTTTCATTTTAATGCTCCTCAGGAATTTTCCACTGTATCGCCCTTAATTAAGGCACAGGTTTCGGCCCTCTGACGAAGGTGTCGCATCCCGCACCTCACAACGTCTGGGTCCAGACTTCCAGCAAACCTCTCCACTGTGGTTCGCAGTGGATGGCTGCAGGAGGGTTTTGTCTCAGATCTGCCAAGCCAATGCGACTCCCCAAAACCAGTAGTCCAGCGGGGAGAGGTCAGGACTCCGTGGTGGCCATGGTCGCTCGGTGAGGCGGCCGATAACGCGCTCTTCGAAATTCTCGATCAGCCACTGGCGCAACAGCTGCCGTGGTGTACACTGTGGCACCATCCTGCTAGAACCACAGGCCGTCTCTTTGAACCTTGTCCCTGACCTGAGGCAGAAGCATTCCTTGAGCAGCCTGAGGTAAGCCACCCCGTTCAGTGTTGACCCAGGGGAGAGCCAATGGATGAAGACTTGTCCGTCGACCGTAATCCGTAATGCGTTTTAGTGGTGTCGAAATACTCTGCTTTTCCGTGAAGGAAAATTGGCGTTGGGAATTTTTTATTTTTTGGGACAAAACCCTAAACAATTTGCAACAATACGCATATAAAATTCACGCGGAAGTGATAAATTAAGAGCTCCTAACTAAATGTTCAAAAGTAACATTCATTATGAAAGACCCTGTAGATCAGAATGTTTAATTATTTATTCCCAGAGCAGTAGCATGCTCAAGAGGTACTAACTATTTTGATCAGCCTCAAAATACGCACTGCTCAAGAAAACAAACTTTTAAATGTGGGCGTTGGCGGCTCTGACGCATAATGAACTATGGGGAACACCAGCCATGCAATGTTATACAAAAACATGCAATTTTTGAGTCATTAACAGAAGGTTCATAAGTTTGATCCTGTGTATTTGCAGTTCTTTTACAACTTAGCCAAACAAATATATTGATATCTTACAATTAACATACCGTATCCGTCTGCCCCCAGGATACTTCCGTTGTATGCAGCCTGAGACTCGGCTCGGCACGTATGGTAAGCACTCAATACTAGAGTTAGGTACTACCGAGCCCTGAACACAGCCGACCGCTGAGATCGGTCCATAGCCGGGAGGGAGCCAGGCGTCAGGCCAGCGTCTGACGGTTTTAAACGGCTAGATAGTGAGCCAGCCGGGCACTACCGACCCATTACCGTGACTCGGTATAAAATATGCCAGTTTCATCTGAAGCAAAGCCTATGCAGACAGATCGACAATGACGTGGGTGTGGGCTGGCCCGTGTGCCATTCTGCGTGTCAAGTTCTCGGTGACATTTACATTTGAAGAGACGTGCGCACGGGCGCCGAACAAAGAAGCGGTGCTTTACACCGCGCGTTGGTGGGGATTTGATTTCCATTAAGCCCAGCACAAAGTAGCACTTTGAGGCGGCCCTCTTTGCTGGATTAATGAGCTGGGAACAACCCATTACGGCTTCATGGTTTCACGCAGTTGCATGCAATTATTGAGATATTTTTGGACAGGGTATAGCGTTACTCAAAGGAAAGGTGAAGCTGGGTCGTTACGTAAGATATGTAATTATTTTAAGTATAAATATATCCATATTATAAAAGTATGTATGCTTCAGGGAAGGAAAATGCGTCGCATTATGAATCCGAAATAATTAGCTATTCAGGCTGCTTTGGTGGATGATATTTCCAACATTATATCAACAAACGTAGTCTGAATGGTTGAATAGCCATGATGGTTACGAGCCCGGCTGTCCGTTAGCTTGCTGCGCAGTAACACAGATCCAATACCTAAGTTAATCCACCATTTGCACGCGCTCCGTATACCAATATTCGGAATTGAGACGAACATTTTGACATGCCATACACTCACAGGTAGGTTAGATGGAGATCCTTGCATTGTGCAATAGTTTTCACAGGCCTAGACAAATATGTAGAATATCATAGAAGATCAATTCTAAAGACGCTGAAATGCATCGGTGGATTCAATCCACAACATTTATGTATAGAGTTCTAAGCAGAGTTCAGTTATTTGAACTAGTTACTTGAAACAAATGAGCCATTGCGACCAAACCGCCAATGCCCTGACAGCCGATAATTCCAACAGGCTAGGTCCGCGGGTCTACCCATCCTCCCACTTACTGAATGCGCGCCTCATGTAGTTGGCGGCCAGCCGCAGGGTGGTGATCTTGTCGATCTTCTTCTGCTGCTTGCTCATGTAGGCGGGACCGACCATGCCGCAGATGGTGTTGACGCCGCGGTTGATGCGGTCCCGCCGGTGTTTCTCCGCCTCATTTCGCGCCTTCTGGCCCGGACTGAAAAGGAAGAAATGAAAAACGTAAGAAAAACGAAACACAGGTGGTGTGTACTGTGTATGAATGGGCGCAAAGTAAGTGATGGGAAACATGTGGGAGAAATCTAGGCGGGAAACGTAGGAGACGTGTTCGAGACGGAAACACAGGTAGCGTTTCGGCGACGGTCAGCAGAAGAGTGGTGGAGACGGGAAGCACAAATGTACTGCTCGAGTATGACGTCCCAATATGACCCTATACCATAATGATAGGAATGGATAGGGTCTATCCATTCCTCCAAAGAACGATTTATGTCTGATTTCACTTGGAAAGACCTCACATGCCAGTCACGACTAATTCATTCAACAATGCAGCAGAAACGCCGTAAGAACATAATAGCTGGGCTGATTTAAGCCCGCAACAGTTTTTAAAGGACTTGGAAGGTCACGGGTTAAATCACCCACTCCTGACAGATTACTTGACCTTTGCACGATTTGGCAAAACAATCAACGAGCAAAGCCTCCATGCAGCAGGGTCGGTTCGTTGAATCGGCGCAGAAATAGCTCCAAGCACCGCCGTATAGCGCTTATCACGAAGCGGTACCATGAATATTGAATACACCCCACTGCGTTTAATGGATTCTTTGAAATAGGCGCAACGGCTTCGTGGCGTCAATATCCACATACAAAAGAAATTGCCGAAAATGTGCCAGAGCGATGCGACTCAAGTTATCAGAACGCTTAAGCTACATTTAACACAAATTTAACACTCAGTGACCTACTAATTGCGTGCTCTTCTGGTGGTCTATGCTCGTGTCTGGTCATAAAAAGGTTAGGTTTATGTCGGATATCATTAATCCCTACATAGTACATACAGCCGCCGCTGGTTCACGGCCGACCAGTTGAACGATACACGCGTCCTCCACGCGGGTATCGAGCCCTTGCATGACGTGATCGCTTGTGTTGTTTATAGCTAGCATGGCAATACATCGATTACAGCTTCTCATTGCATGCATCTAATCGCGCAACAAAATGGCCAGTCACCGCCTCACGAACCACAAACGATAAGTGGATAGTCATCTGGCCCTCAAGGCCGGTTCATTGACCCTAGGTCGGGTGCGACTGCGGCTCCTCGATGATACAGTCCGTTAGAGAGGCATCCAATGCAATTCATCCGCAACAGAAGCTCGCTACGGTATTATTAATGACCTACAGCTGGCGCGGCGAGCAACACAACAGCAATGTGCAACGGGACAAAACACACCTGACGATCCGACCCGTACGGGCAAAACGCCGGCGCAGTGCACCGGAACAAAATACCTAAGACACCTGGCGCACCCACACAAGCGAGAGCCTGAGAAAGGTCGTGCCAAGCCTAAATAAGTTTGTCTCACTTTTGGCACATAAATCGATAGGCTAAATTGAATAAGTCGTATTTCAGAAGTTGAACTTATCTGCAAGAGCCAGGTTCCCAAAATTGGAAGCGTTTCGAGATCTCCTTGTGGGCACATCTGCCAGCAATAAGCTCTCAGGGACGCTGGTGGAGCGGCTCAGCTCGGCAGTTCTACGTACTGGTACAGAGCCCCGCCGCTGCCCGGCGCTCCCCGGCACGTCAGTGAGCTGTTTGCACAGCCCGCTGCAGTGCCCCGCTTACCGAGCAGCGAACAATGACCTTTGGCGCCGCCCGCCCGACAAGTCCAAACAGCTTCAGCTCCAATTCGTCAGCCTGTTTGAACTTCGAAGCTCGCACACATACGGACTGTCATGCTTCAGTTTCTAATGCCGGCGAGACGTTCGGTGTAAGCCTGACATTTCTGTTTGTGGGTGTTTCATTGTAAAAGGTTCGTTCTTCGCAGTTCGGCATGTAGATGGTGCTGTTAACCTCACTCATTCGGCAGCGGGTAATACGGTGGGAAAGGCTCACGGCTGAGTCCCATGTACGGCGACTCGGTACAAATGACGCCCGCGGGGCCGGGTAGCCACTGCATGCCGCCGAGCTGTTCGCTGCCCGAGACTGCAGCGAGCGGCCGGCAAACGCCAAGGTCAGGACGGTTGGTGCAGGATCCGCCGTCTCCCCGGCCGCAGCTCGTTAATTTTCCTGTCACAACGCTTAGTTCCTTATGGTTCTGCAGCTCTCATGATTCGATGGAGTATAATTTCGATGATAAATTGAGCAGACATACAACAAATTGAGCCCCCATGCATCACGTAAGTGCCTTTCTTAGTGAGCATCGAGCAAGGTAGGAATAAGCTCGATGCACAATATTTTATAAGCAAATAAAAATATTCCTTATTAAACCGACCACCTACCAAATGACAAATGCCTCACAGTTGTCGGTGTTGTCGGCCAAAACAGCGCTATAATTTAGAGATCACAGCCTTGGAGCGCATGTCGGCACCGCGAGCCGCCGACCGCGTTCTCGCCGCCGCTCGCACGCTATCGCCGTGTCGGCGCGGCGGCGCGACTGCCGGCGGTCGGCGGCCGAAAATAGCGGCATTTTGGCCGAGCGGTCAGCCGCGAAACGCCGTCCATCACCGCCTGAACGGGGTCGGTCAGGGTCGCCGACTGGGAACAGCTCATTCCGCAGAGAATAACGCTCCTGGAGCTTGGTCAGCCATTGTCCGACAGCTTAGCGCACAGAGTGCTTATTCAGGGCGAAATTAAAGAAGAATTGTTAAAAAAGAACACCACTAACGAACACAATTCACCAAATGAAGCCTGGCTGAATAACTTCCCCAACTTTGTTGACAAACGACATATATAACAATGGCAATTACCAGCTTCAAGTATGCACGATTCACCAAAAAACCGCCCAGGATGTTTGAGGGTGTCGCAACCTCTGAAGTCCCACAGGAGTCATTACCCTTGCGTGTTTCCGGCTCAAACGCCCACACTTACTCGATAACGAGAATGGGCATCTTTGTGCGTGGGGTTCTGCTCTGTCAGATCGCCCACACTCAATCCGCTAGCGGCCGCGCTCAGTGGCGCTGCCACGGGTCCTCCACCAGCAGTGTCACACTTCACAGACGTCCTGTCGTCCAACTGTGACTTCCACAGGCTCTTCACGCACCCCTGGTCCGTCCTCACTCAGCACTAACCCCTCACCGCGCCGGTCTGAGTCGGTACTGCGTTTACCGCTCTGCTCGCACTGCGGTCCGCACTGCTCGCACAGCCAGTCCCCACTGCTCGCACTGCCGTTCTCTGCACCGGGTGCACGCTGCAGACCGCCGCACCGTCCGCCGCCTGCGCCGTTTGCGGTCCCTCGCACTACTGCCGCGGGCCGAGCGGCGCGCAAGTGGGCTGTTTTCCCGCCGCTTCGGCATAAATCCGGCCGCGGCAAGATGTTGCACAACCCGGTCGGCGGCCGTTGGGTGTCTGTGCGTGCGCGCCGCGGCCGCACAGGAACGCACAGCGGCGCAGGAAGGGGCCCCGGTAGTCCACTGACGTCATACTAACCTAGCCGCCGGCGGAGATATGTGTCATCTCAAACAGAGAAGCTCACCGACCACACATACAACCGGTTTATAACGCAGCGACCGGTAATTCTGACTAGAAAGAAAGGGTAAGGATGACGCATCTGTAAAAACGTATCCCATTCCACACAAAAAATGTTGAATAATGTTATTTTTATCAAGTTTGACTAGAGTAAAAAGAGATCATGTCATCATTCAGCAAAATATCAACTCTGCTGAGGCGGTTGGATTGTTGAGAGAGAAAGTCAGCAAAAGTCAGCATCACCCGGAGAGGCGCCCAACCAAGCTATCACGAATAAACCGTCTTCATTGTTAGACAGTGTACTAAACCACTAACTCCGCCTAAGCATGCACCTCTAACTCCCATGTACACACAATTAATCTTCTGCATTTGTTAATCACGAGTCAAACGCCGCATTCATCCACCCGATCTCTTGTAATGGCACAGCTTCAAAGGTTACTGGGCGAAGGCATGCTAACAAATCTTTGTCTGATGCGATGCAGATGCCATTTGCATGGTAACGACGCCCGAAGAAGCTCCCTAGATGCACGACAATGTTTCAGACTCAATGAAAAGTTTCTGCGCCGCTCAGACTCCATTAGAGCAGATCTGGAGAGAGGTAAATGAGGAAAAGATAATTGGTTACAGTAATTACAATCGTGAGAAATTCGCAATACTTTTATCGTTTCGTGATGACCTTTTGCAGCTGCAAGTTTGACCTAGGCAGTTCGGTATTTAAAGAAAGGGTAGTTTCTTATGTAAAATGTATCAATCAAAAACGTTTTCTTAAATAGACACACGCTAATTTGCAAAAGTGTGTAGGACTGCGAAACTTCCTATTTTTAGCAGCTCGCAAGGCAATGAACAAAGGACGTGTAAATTGTTCGTTGGTCTCATCACCTGATGATCAGTCTTCATTGGCATTCCTTTACTTAACATTAAAATACATGGACATACCATTATGCCATATTCCTAAATACATAATTGCATTTGTGATTAACTTCACTTGGCGCATCTCGTTCCAAAATATTTTTCTTTGAAATATTCCGTCCGTCCGACGACTGTTAAAACATTCTTTCTAACGGCTCACAGCCACTTGTCGCGGTGTGACACGCACACGAAAGCCATAGAGCAATACACGCAGGCTTCACTCCAGCAGCGATCCCTATTGCCATGGCAACGCAAACAGCGCCATCGCCGGCGCTGAACAGACGCCAAGCAGCTCAATCACATATGTACAGCGGCCCGCTTACAGACCCGGAGGGCATTGCCAGTCACGCGCACAGCATCGATAGATGGCTGTGCTGCCGCGCGTCTGACCCCCGCACCGACCCCGGGGTTCGGGAGCGACGGCAGCAGCAACAACTTGGTGGGGACCGGATATACCGGTGGGCGGTGGGTAGTGGGCGGTGGGTGCAGTTGGTAGACGGTGGATGGCAGGCGGCGGGCGGTAAGCGGTTGATGTTGAGCGGTGGGTAGTAGTCACCTAAAACGGGTGGGGAAGTTGAATGACAGATATTACCTAGTTAAAATAAAGCAGCTCTGTAATGAGCGGAGGCGAACAATGATGAGCACCAGACGTTAGGAGTCGTGAACGACGGGGGGTGAGGCTGGGCGACAGACAGATCGCCTGCCTTCCCCCTCCCTCCCCCATCTGCTCCGTCTGCACCGAACTGATTGGAACAGCTCTTACCGCCTTTGGATTCCAGACTTGCTGACAGGCAGTAGCTGCACCTATCCGACCGTGTAAAACAGTACGGGCCGTGCAGAGTCGGCTGTAACAGGCTGTGTTCGACAGCGCATCGTGGCCAGGGCACGGCAGGCCAGCACCGCGCCGCGCGCCACGGGAACCCTGTCTAATCACCAATCAGCGACGGATGTAATCGGCAGGTTTGGGGAGATTGTATCGGTACAAAGACGTCACTACGGTCACGACTAGACTGAGAATGCTGCAGACAGGTCCAGTTCGACTGAAACGCAGTTAGAACATATACTCTGTCCAGTTTTACCCTATTGTACATACAATTTTCAGCGTGCAGTGTGTATCCTTGAGGGTTATATGGGTACTGAACAAAGATCCCCGCAGAAATGTTAGATCGCACTAGATGCATTGCCAAATATGCAAACTGTTCAACCATCATTGATATTCACCACGGAATCCACGAAATGGAATCGTTCATATTGTAGGGACTGTCCCACCTTAATATCATGCATTTTATGAAGAAATAGTATGAAGCGCTCTAGCGAGGAACATCTTGATATATGTAGTTTGAATTTCAAATGACCTTTTCCTCGATAATTAATTGAAAATGTAATAAAAAGCAAATATTATATTGTTTGGCAAATTTTCGAACAACAGTTCATTCTCAAGCCACATGAAACAATTGACAACGAAGTTTTATAACTGCCGCCAAGCCACTTTTTTTAAATTCTTACACGTGATATACAAAGTGGTCTTCTTAAAATCGGAAAGCTGAACTAAATCGATCATATCCCAAGCTGTTCTAACTCCACCTATTCCACATATACATCCACACATACATGACCATTAAAAGTAATATGCGAGCACACCCACACAAATACATACAATATGGTTCTTCTTGGTCGTGGATCGTGTCACATTAAAACAAAAAATAACAATACAAACACTTCGAAAGTCTCGTAGTAGATCGTGTCGTAAAAGGGCGGTTCGGTTTAAACAATCATACAAATGCATACAACTAATATGCCGGCACTCCCACACAAATACATACAATATGGTTCGTCTTGGTCGAAATCGTGATCGTGTCGCATTAAAAAAAAAGAAGACAACAACAATAACAATACAAACGCTTCGAAGTCTCGTAGTAGATCGTGTCGTACAAGGCCTTATATGTAGTGTCGTAAAAGGTTCGGTTTAAACAATAATACATAATACATATGCATAGAACTTCGAATCAAGCGCAGTAACAATAAACCACACATGATTTACAATGACAGCCAGTGGATAATGAAAACAAACGACTATCATTCTATAGTATGGGCCATGAAGACATATTGGAGTTGAGCTTTGGGTGCTTCTTTTGGATAAGGAGAGATTCCGCGATTTTCCTATCTGGGTGATCTTTCGACTTATACAAAATGCGTACTTTGAGAGGTGTGCCTCCTTCGTGGGTGGAGTGACACTCCTGAAAAGGCTAGGGGGAACAAGACTCAGTCTTGTTCCCCCTAGCCCCCCAGTTCAGAGAGGCTAGGGGGAACAAGACTCAGTCGAGAACTAGAAGAGACAGGACCCAAGAACCGTGTGATGGGTTCCTTACACTTCCTTATGTAGATGAAAGACTCCTGTGCGAAGTCAAGAGGAAAGTGAGACAATCAGGCCTCAATGTAAAGTTAGCATGGAAAAATTCACAAAAACTAAAAGATAAACTGGTGAGATCAGCACTGTGTAAGCCCATATGCCCAGGAGGTCAAAGATGTCACACATGCAGCTCGGGGTTCTCTGGGGACTGCACACAGAAAAACTTAGTCTATGAGATTACATGTACTGTCTGTGAAAGCAATGGAGAGACCGTAACATACGTAGGCGAGACGAAGCGCCCGGTGCGCTTACGATTCAATGAACACCTGAGGGACGCGCTCAACAAAACACGCGACACGCCCATGGGCGATCATTTTCAGGAGTGTCACTCCACCCACGAAGGAGGCACACCTCTCAAAGTACGCATTTTGTATAAGTCGAAAGATCACCCAGATAGGAAAATCGCGGAATCTCTCCTTATCCAAAAGAAGCACCCAAAGCTCAACTCCAATATGTCTTCATGGCCCATACTATAGAATGATAGTCGTTTGTTTTCATTATCCACTGGCTGTCATTGTAAATCATGTGTGGTTTATTGTTACTGCGCTTGATTCGAAGTTCTATGCATATGTATTATGTATTATTGTTTAAACCGAACCTTTTACGACACTACATATAAGGCCTTGTACGACACGATCTACTACGAGACTTCGAAGCGTTTGTATTGTTATTGTTGTTGTCTTCTTTTTTTTTAATGCGACACGATCACGATTTCGACCAAGACGAACCATATTGTATGTATTTGTGTGGGAGTGCCGGCATATTAGTTGTATGCATTTGTATGATTGTTTAAACCGAACCGCCCTTTTACGACACGATCTACTACGAGACTTTCGAAGTGTTTGTATTGTTATTTTTTGTTTTAATGTGACACGATCCACGACCAAGAAGAACCATATTGTATGTATTTGTGTGGGTGTGCTCGCATATTACTTTTAATGGTCATGTATGTGTGGATGTATATGTGGAATAGGTGGAGTTAGAACAGCTTGGGATATGATCGATTTAGTTCAGCTTTCCGATTTTAAGAAGACCACTTTGTATATCACGTGTAAGAATTTAAAAAAGTGGCTTGGCGGCAGTTATAAAACTTCGTTGTCAATTGTTTCATGTGGCTTGAGAATGAACTGTTGTTCGAAAATTTGCCAAACAATATAATATTTGCTTTTTATTACATTTTCAATTAATTATCGAGGAAAAGGTCATTTGAAATTCAAACTACATATATCATGCATTTTACTCAGGATCGCCACAATCCCTTGCATAATGCACTTGGCAACTGGTCGCGGGAACTCCCCTGAAAACCACTAACATAATCCTTCCCTAAAACGAGCTCTGGCGCGGCAGGCGCGACGTGTTGGTTATGTTTTCCCGTTCCACTTTGGCCACTCTACTTTGCTGAGGATGACCTACTCAAGCCGATTGCCTCGTGGAGCCGGCCCAGCCCATGGCGCGGGGGTGGAGAGGTGTCGTCCCGGACTGGTCCGCGCCGTTCGGTTACGTACTGAATCCTGTGCTCTACCGGGCAGTCCTCGCCCTGGGCCGCACCCTTCGGCGCTAGTTCTGGGCCTTCTGGCCTACTCCATTTGGCCCCGGCCCACGACTTAGTCAGTTTAACACTCAGAAGCTCAAACCTGGTCAATGACCGACGACGGTGTCTCAGCCCTGAGCTCGGGTTTATTCAACCTGACTTCTAGCCTATATAACGATAGCTCAGATCGGTCACAATCCACAGCACACATGTCAACAGCGGACTTTGCTCGGCCCCGAGCCCGATCACTCAAGGTTTAATTTCGGTATAATTTTATTTTCTCGAGGCTGACTTCTATTTTCAGGCCAATATCATATGCTTCCACCCACTTTCTGTGAGTAGGTAAGTGTTTCTTTTTCACAAAAGTGTGAATATGACATGCTCGTTTGATGCCGACCCATTTAACTAGTTTACACGGCATGTCTAGCATGTGTTTTACCGCACTTTATCCACTGAATCCCACGTGTATGCTCCAAGTTTGATCCACCGGCTTCAAACAAAATCCCATTGTTATTTTTAATCCCCTGCTCCAAGTTTAAGCCCCTCGTTGACCCCACCCTTCCTCCCTATGTGCATGCCCAACGGTTTCCGCCTCGTCCCGGTCGCAACCGCCGTCAATACTGGTGACGGTGAGTCGCCTACACACTGCCCGCCGAGACCGGAGAGGCTCGACCGGCTGGCATTTGTCCCGTGCAATCCAATCCCAAAATCGATGCACTACTACCTGAGAATGGAGATTCACCGGTGACGAGCTTCGGCCGCCTCCCGCTAGATGGCAGGCAGAGCGGCCCGGCGGGCGGTGGGAGGGATATCTCGCTCGGGAACGGTATGAGAAGTGGGAGGGGCCTGTCAGGAAGGGAGACATGAGATTCCATTTGGTGAACGAAGGTAGCATGCAGGTAGCGCGTTGGAGCTATACCAACAGCGGTAGACTATACCTATCATTAATTTTAGTTAGGTAGGTCCTATTACAAAATAGAAAAGAGAAAACTGCAAGTAAAGACATGGTTGGTTGTTGAGTCGACTGCTGTTAATGATGTACCACCAATTCTAGAAATGATATAAATTATGCCGATCCCCATCCCCCCCCAAAAACAATGAAACTCTTCTTTGATCAAGTTGTAACCTCGCTGTTGCCATGCGGATCCCCGACCTTCAACAATACTTTAGTCCCCTATCGACTCTTGCACTGCGTAGTGTGCCTCACCCAACACCGCTGCAATCACTGCTACCACCCCTCCCCTCCCCATCACTCGACTCTCCCTCCACACTTCTCGACTGCACCACTGCTCTATCAATAGGCATCACGCCATGACCACATGGCACATGACCTGCCCTAGAGTGTCGCGATGAGCCGAGTGTTGACGGCTGCACGGGGCAGCCCAGCGCTCAGCCGCCCGCCTGATCCCACACTGCCACCGCAGAGGCCCAGCAAACAGACCGATTGCATCATAACGCCACAAGGTTACTGACCTACGCGGCAGTGTGCCTCTTGTCCGTCCGCCAGTGTTTATGTAGTACGGAATGACTGCGTGATAGAAGAGATGGGGAGAATGACGTACTAGATATCTGGGGTATGACGGAATAGGGACAATGGGGGAGAGGAGTGGAGTTGGCTTCAGGCGGCAGGGCAGGATGGTCCAAATTTAATCTCGACAGATAACAGAGACAACTGAGGCGAATGACACTGCACGATTATGTAATGCATACTCGCACAACGCAGATAGCGTTATCAAGCTACGACAAACTCTGTTCCTGCTCCAATTCCAAAGACTAACAAGACGGAAAACAGACATGCGGACCTTGCAAAAGGGTGGAGATCTACATATATATGCAGGCACTAGCAATCTTAACCACAGAATACAATGCCTACTCGAGAATAGTTATATGCTTAAATACGACCATGAAACCAGTAAATGAGCAGCAGTTACTATAAAATTATTCCGAATGACTTGCACGCCCGTCATTATCTTCGGTTAAGATGAAGACAAAGAGTGTCATTTTAGGATTTTATACGTTTCCTCTACACTTAATTATCATGAGAACTAGCCTCAAAAGCTACCAGAAAAATACAGTCCGATATATTGACGTCTAATCATTCATCTGATTTCCTACATGCGTCCTTTTTCTGAGCAGCTATCACTATGCTCATCGCGCCGTGTTGATCGCACACAGTTTTTAATGCATACATACATGCATAGTATGCACACATCCCAGCTCATCAGTTGACCATGCGGGCCAAATAATCCTCCCTAACCCCGCACCCACCTCGGCGCCGGTATACACCCGCCACAACATCCACCCCCTGTGTGTGCACCTGGAGTTGGACATTCGGCATCCTGCCTACCTCAGCACTGTGTGCCGTCTGCCCACTGTCAACTGCAGTGATTTGTTTGAACAGCACCTCTTATCAGCGAGCTCTGGCGATATGCAGAGGCACCAGTATGCACCTTGACCCACCAGTAAGGCCAGGCCTGCAGTGGCTGGATAAACAGACCGGAGACTGCAGGAGATTGGTCAGAACAGACTCAAAGCCCAATGGGCCGGTCAAAGTTAAACACCGACAGGCCACCAAGCCGGACTGATAGCACGGCGGCTGGTAGTCGAGGAGGTCATATGGTACGGCCAGCCGTCTCATTGTAACTGAGATGACTGTGAGCATAGTGACAGCATGAATTAACAGTGCAGAACACATTTGTGCTGGACGAAATAACAAACATGCTTACCAAAACATGTAAAAATTGAACACTGTTCATATACATTCTACCCTCAACTGCTCGTCCCTTCCATCCGCAACTCCATTCCATTTCGATCATTTCATCCAGCTCTGCTTCAAATGCTGAAACTGAATCAGCCCTATAAGTAAGAACAAGAACAGGACTTACATCGATCTCTGACACTGTCAATTTACATTCGACAATCAAGGACACAGTATACGCTTCCGGTAAGCAACAAAATCCTGCAGCATGTTTAGCATGCAATATCCGAGGCTGAACATTTCGAACACCATGTTGCACGGCCATGTTATCCGTAGCGGAGTGTGGCACGATGGATAGCGAGCGAGCTGTTTATCTGGCAGAGCGGGTCGGGGTCCTGGTCGGCTGCAGAGAGTATAACGGGGAAAGCATGCAGCGCCACTCGACAGTCCGTGACCACATGGGACGCGACCTGGACGAGAGTCGACCAGATAACGGAAGACGCGCGACTTTGGAAATTAACTGAGCGGGACACTCATCATGATATGAGACGATCAGATTATTTCACGGCAACCAGCGTGACTTGGCATCCGTGTGGGTCTAATGACCACATAACATTAGGAGGGCATGCTGAAGTTTCAAAGGGAAATCCCGAACGCTGTTATCAGTCTTTGCACAAGTCGCCTTGTGTTGGCCTCAATGTGGGACGCAGTTTTGATAAGAAGCGATGACATTGCTCACTGACGAGAAGGACAGTTGGACACAGTAGAATAGAACATTGGGAGGTGGTGCGTGGTGCAAAACGAAGCGGATTAAAAGGCATATTACAGTATAGGAGATTCAGTGCGCATAGCGTACATAAGAACAAAACTAATGTTTTGCAAACAATATCGCTTGATTGTAACGCAGTTGTCCCAGACTATGCAAATGCATGATCCACAGGCAACATACTCAATATTAGTGAATCATGCAGCATGAATCTCTGCTAATATTCAAGAAACATTTAATTTAAAGGTAGTGTGCCACCTTTGAAAGATTTCCCATTTTATTTTTCCTAGGATAAGAAGCTTCTGTTTTTACCTAATATCGCAAAAAAATCAAAAATGGGCCTGGAATAGTGCCTTTTTCGCCTAAAAGTTTTTCGGTTTTTAGATATGTATAACAACTGTAGTGGGCTCACCTGCAAACAGGCGTCGGGCAACAATCGCGAATGCGGCGCACTTGTGACAATAAGCAAAGGTCATTATAGTGTTACGACCATACGACGTACGGGAATGAGTTATCAGCTGTCTAATCGTAGACAACACAATGTCGAGCCTTAAACTGTAAGCCCGTATTGGTATTGTTTCTTTTATTTGGCTGTCGAGCATTATTTATGGTTTGAAATATGATTTTATGTAAAATAATTGATATGAAAAAGCCGTCTTATAAGTTATTACCCCATTTCACCACACGCAAGTGGCAGAAATGACAATGATCAGCTGACGCATTTTTCTTGGCCGAAGTCAGAGCGCGCGGCCCGACGCACCACGCGTATTTGGAAATTCCGACCTCGACGAGCATCAGAAGCCACCTAACAGGCGTGTTCGAAACCGCAGGAGATGATGATGAACGGGTTTATCGAAACTTGATTGGATGAGCATATCGGTAATAGCGATTTCAGTGTGTGCATTTATTGTTCATAGTGGTGTGAAATGTGGTTGGGGTACGACCGACAACCCGTCGGGGCGAATTTCGCACTGGGGTACTCAAAATTTGAAGAATTTAAGACGTTTCCATGAGTTTCGAAGGTATGGATAAGTTCTAAAAATCCGGTTCTCCTTATCTGGGCCATTAACTCCATACGGTCCAAGAAAGCTGGCACACTACCTTTAAACTCTGCGTAGGCATCAGTTTTATGGCAGCATGACAAAATCAACTCAGCAGGCAATTTCCTGACGGCGGCAAGACGTTTTAAACCAAAGCCGGACGTGACAAGCCCAAAACAAGGGCAGCCTTACCAGCAGAATCACGGCATGCCACATCGCAAACATTTCGATTACGATAGCAATAATATAATAAAAGATTATTGCAAACACGCTTTTCTTAGTCTATAAAAATAGCGCATAATGAAGTGGTGATTCAAACTAACCAGCCTTTGTAGCATGATTCATCAAAGATCCATAAGTAAATTGATTCGGAAAAATGCTGCAGAAACATAAAGTTTTGCTTTAAAAACGAAGAAGAAATGTGACCGTCCCTTTCAATCATCCCATATTCACCGAGCAGCACCTAATAAGCACTTCCGGTGGACAAACGACAGGCTATTCTTAGAACTAGCTCACTGGTCCACCTTTTAGGCCCCATATAAGAACACTGTTCCACGGAGCGCTCAGGGTATGAATATTGTAGAAAGATTGCAGTATTTGGCGCTACCGTTTGCCGACACGCAGCTAAACTATGTATGTATGTAACACACATGGGGCAACTAAACTTTGGCTCTGGTTTACAGAAACTGGACCTGCGTAATGTGAGTGACAAAGGGGTTGGCGCTCCTGAGTGAGGAAGGAAGAAGGAGAGGGGAGGGAGAGAGAGAGAGAGAGAGAGAGAGAGAGAGAGAGAGAGAGAGAGAGAGAGAGAGAGAGAGAGAGAGAGAGAGAGAGAGAGAGAGAGAGAGAGAGAGAGAGAGAGAGAGAGAGAGAGAGAGAGAGGCGCGGTAAGTCCACATGGTAAGTTGGAGTTGTATGCGTATGAATGAACCAAGAGACGCATTAGACACCGGGTGAAGCGGTTAAGTACTCTGGTGGCGACTCGTAACTATGGCGCCGGAATGGCGGTGCAGAGGTAAATGGTTGCGAGGAGAGGCTACGAGTCCCCGGGGCCAGTTTGTCTCTGTTTGCCGCTGTGCAGTGCCCGCCGGGGGCGATGTCGGCCGGCCGGCGGAACGGAGCCGCTCAATGTCGGGTCACGCTCAGCCCTGCTCACTAACGCCCGGGGTTGAGTCCGGCCGTGCCGCCGGCCGCTGCACTCAGTGCCAGTCACGAACAGAGCAGGGGCACGGACGGCCGACTGCACCCCGGCGGCCCGTGGTCGTGCTGCTCCCTTCGACGCCTGACATTAACCACCATTGGGTACAGAGCGAGAAGACCGGGGACATTGATGCTAGCGTTGGGTTATGTCCATCTCCTGGAAGCAACTCAGTTCAAAGACATTGGTGTTTCTGGTGAAAAAAAAAACTGACGCCAGCTTGATCCACCCATGGAAGTGCTTTGCGGAATGCAGAACGCCTCGCATTGAAGAGCTTTTACTCCGGAGTTCAGATACAGCTATGATTTTTATGTTGGCCCCTGCCTGGCATTCTGGATCAGTGCCACGGGATCCGCGCCCCTCCACAACACTCAGCAGCCATCACCTGTAAAAAATCGCTGCGCCACATCGAATGTCTCTGCGCGCCGTTAGAAATTCCGGCTACTTCTGGCTCCCTACCAGTACCCGCCTCTGGTCGATACACATCGCTGACCGTTATTAACGCGGCGCGCATACCTCGAGGGCGCTTCGCCGACGGACTCGTAGCTGCAGCCCCCAACGGCAGTTCTGCAGCAGCGTCACCTATTGAGCGCTACCTGGTGTCTGCATGTGCACACTGAATAACATCGTTTGATCAAACGCTGTCCCGAACCACCCCGGGGTGCGACAAGCGGGGCGGGGTCACCCGGTGCAGCACATCCCGCTGCTATCCGTTTTCGTTCAGAGCACAGCCCGCTCTGAGGTCGCTCGCGAGCTCATCTGAGCACCGTCGGCGCTGCTAGACGACAGGTGTGCCTTCAGGCACGGCGTTCCGGCCCTGGGTCGACCTTTGCTGCGTCCGGGCTCGCACTGAGCGGCAGCAATCAACCTGTCAGCGTCACTGCATCGGCCCGGATGCGGTCTTCCCACGGGTCTGACCGGGTAGACCAAAACACCCGCCCCGGTCCGGGATCGATCCGGCGACTCCAGGGTCGATCTTTTTGGCAGACGGTGCGGTGACGCAACCGGGGTGTTTCATTCAAGCCTTCTGCGCGAGTGGTCGTTCAACCACCAGCATAGATTGTGTGCCCGTTGTAACATTCATTTGCTGTCTGGTCAACAGTCTAACGAGACATTGGGAATATCGTCAGGATCTGCAGACGTTGACGCCCACAGGACAACACCAGTTAAAACACGGACCAAAATTAGGAGCGGCGTTTCTGTCCATCAGTTAGCATTTTCTTCAGACTGGAGCGGCACTGCCGAGGGAAGAACAGCGAACTTGGTTAGCGCCCAAGCCTCTGGGTTGCCGCCAAAGCCCGACCGGCGTAAACAAGTTTTTGCCAGCTTCGCGGCGATGACGTCATCGGCAGAACTGCCGCGCCGAATCAGCGGACGGCTTTGTGCGATTTCTGGCTCCGCCGGCACAAAACAGCGTCCCAGGCCAGCCTCGCTCGACGACGCACTTCGAAGAACTCGAGACGAAAATAAATAACGAAACATAAACTTTAAAGGCTATGTCCGTCTGCTGGGCTACGAGTTGAGTAGATTGCTAACCACTTCAAGAACAAAACAGCAGGTTTGTTGCTCGCAATTTAGAAGGTGTCGCCCGCTTCGGGGCTGCGAGGCACAACAAAGCAGCACGTTCCTCGTGTATGTACTAGCCGAAAGTAACGGGTCTGTTTTCTTGACCATCCACGGGAACATTACTTCTTTACCACCTCCTGGCATGCAAAGCACAAATAAACTTGCACCATAGCATGAGTCATTCAAATGAAACACGAGAAACACGAGGGCGAGAAAGCTAGTCAGCTAAAACTTGGCAAACAGCTGAAGCGGTTCAGTAGCAGCAATGCAGTGCCACGATTAATTTAGGCCGACCTTCTGGCTTCCGGCGGCGCGGCCCGATGCCAGGCAGCGGCTGATGCGATTTCGCTCGCCTTGATTGACACAGGGCTTTAGTGTCTCAAAGTCACGCACGGAATAGTGTCATTGGTGCATAATTCATCCAACCCTGCGGGTGGCGACGGAAGAGGACCATACCACGCCGCGGAGCTGCCGGCGTTTTGCCTAAATTCGCTAAGAAAATTGAGTTGTCATGCAGTGCCGCGGTGGCCTGCAAAACTGGCTATGGCCTGCTGATATACCGGATTATCGCACCACACAACTAACGGAAAAACGGCACATATAAGCCAACAAACTGGTCGGTAGTCGTGCTCAGAAACGTGCATTAACAGTTCTCACGAGCGAAGCCGAAATGCGGAATTCTCACCTGAACCCGTTGAACCCGGCACATCTAAAGAAAAATCCAGTGACCAGTCCCACGAATAGTTTAAAAATGAGGATAACATCTTGTGCCTGCAGACTTGCATGTTTATGAAAAGTGTCATATCGATTCAATACGGAATTGGCTGCTATCTTTATTTGCACTTGACACGGTAGAAATAATTCAGCCATGAGGTATCACCAACGATTGTCGCAAAAAAAACGTCTTCCTTTCATCACTACCCTAACACTCGATCACATGTAGTTAGCAATATGTGGTAGCAAGATCAACTCAGTCGCATATCACCTCACCACAGACCGTTCCACTCGTCCAACCTTGTCGAGGTAAGGTCGCCTCACGCCTGAACCCGCTACTGCCCATACTCATGCATGCATACCGGAGTTCAGACAAGCCGAGACACCAGTGACCAATGCGGCTTCAGAATCCCCAATAAAGCTCACGCCGCGTTGATGTTAGCCACCTAGACGATACTGCTGTGCATTACTGTCCGATGCTGACGAAAAAAATGGATATGCTACATGGTGTGTAATGGGTATTCAGTAGAACACAATCTCATGTTCACTTGCTGAAGAAAAGAAAAGGCCGTAGCCATGGACCAGCTGTACAAACGTCAAGAAATCACGCCATTAAAGATGTCAAACCAAACTCAATGTCCTTTTGATGGCCATTCTTTCGCAGCAAAGTTGTTGCCAGAGCCGCTATAATTTGTCGTCGAGTGACCCCATCTTGGAAAGGTGGCTTCCAGAAGTTGTGACAGCGGCCCACGCCAGGATCAATGCGGCCGGAGAGATTTGCGGTGAGCCGATCGGCTTTCAGAGTGACCGGTATTGAGAACCTCACAAAATTTCCATGTTCTCTAAGGCGTCGCTCAGATTACCAATGAGACACGTAACTTGGATCCAATGACGTAAGCGCCAGCCAAAGGCGTCATGGAACCCGAGTTGGCGACGGACGTCGCGCCGCTCTTGTCGCTGCTGCGCCAGGTTTGTCGTGAGGAGACAAATCCGGCTGGTCACCAGCTGATGCAACTGTGCGGTTTGACAGAACCGGTCGTACGCACCATCTCTCTTGTTACCACGGGGAGTGCGGTGGTCGCGTCAGTCAGGTGGTCTCTCCTATGAGTAGGGAGGCGATCTCTCTGGACAGTTTGGAAGGCAGTTTGGTCCTTTCAGGACGACCAGTTTTCCCGTTGGTGGAGCGGCTTCTTCAGTCAGTGAGGGTGGTCCTTCGCTTCCGTAGCGGATAGTCTCTCTAGTCGCTAAGGACGGTCTATTCCGTCAGATAGACTGTCTCGCTCGTCATAAAAGGCAGTGCGACCCGGTGGGTTACAATAAAAAACAAGACCCAAGGCCGCGTCCAGCTACTTGTGAGGTCAGTCGGCGCTCGCGGAATGTGGGGAGCACGACAGCTGCACCTGGCGGGCCGGAATAGTTGGCGAGTGTTGCCAACAGTTGCACAGGTCGTCCTTATAGTCGCCCTGGTCGGAGCCGCGCTCGCCGACCGCCTGAATCACGGCCACGAACCTGCTCCGCCCCGGGCGCTCGGCTCTCGGCCGAGAATGGCTGCGATATTAGCCATCGACTGAGCTTGCACGGCATCGCGGCAGGAGCTCATGCCAGCTCTGGCCGCCGCGCCGAGCCGCGCCGGTCTTGCCGAAGCTACAGCCTACAGACATATCAGAAACCATGAGCGGGGGACGTCCATCCCTGGAGTCGACCGAGATAGCCAAGTAACCTACAACACCGTGACGCCTTGGCCGCTGTTACAAACCTTCACGCAAACAAGTCTCGGACTCTCACGCTCGGCATCAGTTCGGCGAGATGTCGAGTTCGACCATGCGACCAATCACGGCGCTGCACTGCCTCTGCTGACCGCTCTCAGCCAATCCCAGCCGTCTGTCGCACCGCCCCGAACACGCTAACAAACACGGCGAGAAAAACACGCCATTACTGGAGAGCCGTCCAACTCGGGCAACTTCGGCCGGACGCGGGACCGCGGTGGGCGAAAATCGACGGCCGTCGGCTGTTCGGCGAACCTACCCGAGGCCCGGAGCATCGAGGATGTGCAAAAACGACAGCAAAGGGAGGAAAGTTGGCGCTTGTCGTATCAGTTTGTCAGCAAGAAGCTGTGTATTTTTTACCAGCAACGGCAAAACAGGACCTGCAAGTTCAGTTGAATTTGCAAAAATCGCAACAGCTCCACGAGTTGAGCTCAGCAGCTGGTGAGGCAAAACCGCTAGAAAAGTTTCCACCGGGTAGTTTCCATCTGTCAGCAGTCCACCCATGACCCTTTGACCGTCCTGCTCCGTTCCCTGTCGAGCTGGACAGCCGCCCCGGGCTGCCCCGCACCTGGTGACCCGCCGCAGCAGCATCTGCCAGGCTGCCCGGATCCGGCTCACGGGCCGGCCGTCGACAGCTCTGGGGAATCGCCCGAAATCCCTCAAGCAATTTCATTCAGCAGACGGCGTCAGATCACGACCGGCGGCCTCCGCTGGGAAAGGTAAACCCCTGGCCATGGGGCGCCGCTGTGTACTGAGGAAGTCGGAATTCAACGGCAAACATCAACAGGAGCGTAATTGCGAATATAGTTAGCGGGGCATATTTCGCGCCACGCTGCTTTATTGCATTCTTGCTACATGGGGCGCGTTCACATCACAGTTTATATTGGCTGCGGTCTCGTAAATCGTGTCTCAGTATCGCTTTATCAAAGTGCTCATTGCCAGTGATAAGTGTCTACATCGCATCTTCATCAGAATGTATTATATGTACCTTTACGCCGGCAGCAAAAGTCCGATTCGGGTCACATCGTCGTTAACCAAACTGATCACAGGCCTGTCCTGTCGTCACCAGCAGAGGTCGTGTTACACAACATGTGGAGTTGCTGAGTGGGCTGTGCCATATCCGGTGATATGAACAGGTCAGGTCAAACGATTGACCCCATATAAATCATTATGTATGTCTCGGTAGACTTTGAAACTGTTCAGGCCGGGATTGCTGACACGGAAGTGGCATAATCCCCCGGTCATGAAGAAGCATTCAAACGAGAGTGTTATGAGTCGACACACCAGAAAGTTGCAGCATTTCGCCTTCACAGGGAGACGGGTCCTCAGTGAGCCGCATGACAACTTATAACAAGCTCCAAATCTAGCAGCCTGCGCTTTAGCGCCCCAAGGGAGCAGACTTCAAAGGCAGGATTTTCGTACCCCGGAAGTCCCTGCACCGGAACAATTGAACTTCAAATGCCATCGTTCTCAGCAACAGGTGATATGTGTGGTTGTATCACTGAACAATAAGGTTGAAAATGTGAAAAACTATTATTCAGGCATAAACGGCTATAAATGGACAACAGCGAGGTCAAATGCAGAGTCCTGATTATGCAACTTCCGAGAGCAAAGGGACCAGGAAGCGAGATAGCATCGCAGCTGGGGCGCCGAACTGTCATCCAAATCATCATCAAGGGGGCCGGGAAGCAATTACATAAGTGCGTTTCATGCAGCCACGCATAGCGCCGGCTCGGCTGTTGACGGTTGCCGGGACGCGAGCGGAGCACACTTCCGGCAGAATGCAGCGCGGCACCGTAAACAATCACCGGCACCGAGATCCGGCGAGTAATGACGTCACTGGACCGTGGGAGGGGGAACGGAAAGGAACGGAGGGACAGCTGGTTTCACGGGTATACGGATTGTGGAGCTGTGCTATCCAAACTGGGTAAAAAAGCGTTACCAGAGACATAACTTATTTCAAAATGTCAGACCCACACAAAATTTATGTCATTTACATGAACATTTACAAAAAATGTAAAAAATGCAACGTTTCAGAGCAGTTCACATTTCATAAGAATTTAATCGAGCCCAGCTTCTTGGACTTCAAGCTGTTTATCCCGCGCCCTGCTGGGGGGGTGTTTGAACACCCCCCCTTGCAGTTTTTCGCGAATATCTCAAAAACGGCGGCGCGGAGCGCCGCCGTTTTTGGTACACCTTATCATACATCAATTCTACACATGCTGTGAAAATTTCAGACCAAGGTCATTCAAGGTCAGGTCACCAGGTCACTTGAAGTGACCTCACCTCATAAAAAGTTTCAATGTCTGTCATAGTTACACCAAGTGACCGATCGCTTTGAAACTTTCAGCGATTGCTAAGAGCAATAACATGTACAAAATGTTTATCTCATAATTTTGATATCGATGACCTAAGGTCAGGTCAATTTTGCGACCTCCCCATTATAAGTCAATGGGAGAAAATTGAAATGCGCCTCCTTTGGACGAAAGACATTATAAACACTCCCAAACACTGAATTACAAGTGTTTTAGACACACTGAACATGAAAATGGTGTCCGTGACCCCTGTTTATGCCCTGAGGTCATCTTAGGTCACGAATGGTATCTATCTTAGGTCACGAATGGTATCTAACAGTTTTTCGCAAATAACTTTTGATAGAGGCATGCTAGAGCGATGAAAACGCCTTAGATGTGTTCAGCTCGACGATACGGATCGACTGATATGCAACATGGCCCTTTCCGGTCAGGTCATGACCTTGACCTGAGGTCAAATTTTCAAGTTGACCTTTCAAGGTCAAGTTATAGTTCATTCGATGCGTTTTGACGAGAGGAACACGATGCCGGTAAAAGTAAGCTCGTACATGGCTTGGGTCAAAAGTTATTGCAGAAAAAAAACTGTTTCCAAAAAATCAAATATTTTTGCAGTTTTTGCCCCCTGCAGGCAAAACCGTTGACGTTAGGTCAAATCTGAGAGGATTACTCAGAAAGGGCGTTAATAGGGCTATCGAATGCGCTTTTCCGCGGCGCTGTAGCTCTATTGGTTCCCGAGTTATGCGTTGGCTTCTTCGAAATTGTCGACATTCGACCTGGAAATCGGCGAAATTTTGCCTTCAATGACCTCTGGTGACCTGACCTTTGACCTGACTAAAAAATTGACCGAAGTGATTTCGTCATTATTTTTGACGCTCTTTCGAACGCCGCCTTCCGCGTATCGCTACGTGGCCCAGGAGCCGAGTTAGAAGGGGGGTGTTCAAACACCCCCCCCCCCCAGCAGGGCGTGGAAATCCAGGACCCCAGCCGGACGCGGGTTAATACAATGCGACTTTCAGGCCATGGTAGAACTCTGTCCGTCTAGACCTGCTGTGACAAGGCATTTTTGGTGAAGAAGCCATTAAATTGTCATTCGGCACGAGACAGTACTAACCCTCGCCCGTAAACGGCGATCTGCCACCTTCGCCCATGCAGGGGGGGGGTTGGTGCGACCCCCCCCTTGGCGTTTGAAAACGGAGCGTCGTAGAGCTTAGCGGAAAAGACCAACGGATTGCTCTCGCCGAGATCTCGCGATTGGTGGTATATTTTTTGGTCCTAGGTCAACATTTGACCTACTTTTGACCGGTCAAAGGTCAAATTTTCGGAAAAATAGACTTTTTTCAACTTTCCGCGGCGATTGCGGCAAAACGGTGGGAGATATCGATTTGAAACCTTCACTATCGTGTTCCTTGATCAATTCTCTATCGTTTGGTATGTATTTCGTTTCCCTAGCTCTAAAAATGGCGCGTTGGGAGCGCCGGAAGTCGGCAAGGTCACAGACGGCGGCAGAAATTCGAAAAATCAAAATTTAAATTTTTGAAATCTGATTGTATTTTTAAATTTGGGAGGTCCATTTGCTCCCTACAGAAGCCAATATTGCTGCATATTCCCATTGAGGTGACAAGAATTAGCAAAATAGTGGTTCGGGCGCTTTTCAAAAATAGTACCGGACGCTGTTCCTCTTGTGACGTCATAGCTCCGTGACCTGACCTGACCCGGTCAAGTTTCTTATACCATATGATAGCCAATACTTGCCCCAACATGCATGGGAAGTTTCATCACGATCCATCAACCGATGTCCGTACCACCGGCAGGAAACCTCGGGCGTTGGCACTCAGTTTGTGAAAATCCGGCCGGAGGCTGTTCCCTTTGTGACGTCATAACTCCGTGACCTGACATGACCCGGTCAAATTTTTTTATCAAAAGATGCGCAAGGTTTGCCCCATAAGGTACCCAAAATTTGGCGGCGCTGCGCGCCGCCGTTTTTGCACTATTTCCGAAAAACCTCAGGGGGGGGTTGCACCAACCCCCCCCCCTACATGGGCGAGGGCTAATCCATCACTCGATCATGTTTATGCCGATCACAGAGACTCTGAAAGATTTTCGTGACATTCGGCCAGCATCACTATAAAATTAATGGTGGTTGAAAAGGCAAAGTAGATATCAGTCTATTGCTATTCAATTATTCTGTCGTCAACATACACAAGGATTCTGCTGTCTTTTCACGATTGTGCAGCGCACAAAATCACTGGTCATAACGGTCATAACGTGCTAAAATAAAAACTGCGTCGTAAATTAAAGTAGGCTGAATGTATGGATGACATCAACTGATTATTAAGGGTAAAGCATCCCTTCATTTGTGAAAATGCTGTGAATTATTGCTCCTGACTCATAAGATTTATGTCATTACGGTCATGTTGTCATGTGCAAGTTCTATTGAGATTCATTGTTCATGAAATGGAGTACACATGAAAGAGTTTACTTATAACCAATTGAACTGAAGGAAACGGATTTCTTACTTGGTATACCCATTACAATGGCACAAACACGCGTTGATCGGGCTGAAAAACATCACGACAATATGACATGGATGGGGATCGGTTCTCTCAGACATGTAAGCTGATGAAATCGCTAATCTCTGTACCGGTCTCCGCCGCACACAAACCGGTCTACCTGTAAGGCCACTGACCAATACGCGCGGCGCTTCATCCTCATCATTACCCCTCATCCCCCTCAATGCGCCGTCCACCCAGCCCGACGACGCGCTACACGGCCATACATACTACCCACATAGACTTGTAGCACTGGTCAGAGGGCCACTGAGAAGAACAAATATGAAAACATTCAACCATCAGACAGGACCAGGTGATAATACAAGCATCGAAACACCAGCGTAACCTAAACCAGTGGTAATGAAAATCATGTATCCATCTGGAACGGCGGTCGGTTCGCGCAGGTATCACAGAAATGAAAACAGCTGTTACTGCAAAAAGCACTGCAGCCTGTTTAGTGTTTATCGCTGCATACCCGACGGCCGACAGAAATCAGAACTCCATAAGCTTTCGGCATAAAACACTTCTCCGGAAGTTGTCCCACCATGCCTTTCGGTTATTCCCACACTAATATGTATGCAATAAAATTGCATAAGCACACAAACTTTCAGCAATACATGCAACAACTGCATTAAAATAGCCGTCACGCAAAACATCGCGCATTCTAAAACGGATCGGTAGCGGACTTGTGAGCCATTTTAGCACTGTTAAGCTGCATTGGAAGGCGTAGACGAGCGGTTTTCTATTGTCGACGGATAATCCCTTTGCCATATAGCAACAGCTTTCACAGCAGCTTTCTCATAACAGCATTTCATAGGAAGTCGAACTAGCAACAGCGACTTCACCATAGGCGTCCTTCCCAGAAAATATCAGAGCCAGTGCACCGAGCCGGGCCCAGCAAACTCCAGAAAAGTGCAATCATCGGTCGGGGGCTAAGCCAGCAAGCATGGCAATTGGTCGCTCTGTTGCAGTTCAGCCGAGCTGGAGACCAGTTGTGACGTCAAATGAATACATAAACATTCTTTTGGCGCAGGACGATCAGTAAAAATTTGTGACATGCCTGTGTAACAACACCAAGAAAAGTGATTAGTGGCGCTAAAAAATAACAGGCTAGCTGCGATCTTCCAGAACGATAGCGAGGAGCAAGCGACGGCCAGGAAAGTAGTGCGAAGTCTAAATTTACCACTGGCCAGTCGAGTAGCGCGAAGAGCCGCTCGACAAGTGGCAGTGGTAGCCGACATTGCCGGCTAGCAGCCCCCCTGTCGTGACCCAGGAACGAACAAAACACACATATATCCGCGCGAGATCGCGTGAGGAACTGGGTGGCTAACACGCCCACAGGAAACGATGTAAACAATAAAGAAAAATGAGAAATTGAGAGACAAATACATCATACCAGGACCCTCTTAACAGTCTAATGTGAACCTTGTCTAAAATTGGACATCTTACAGCGAGCCTCCAGCTGCAAGAACCGATTCTGTCCCCAGCGTCAACTTCATGCAAGCAGCATCTTAACTGAGCCTGGCATACGTCGCAGCGTTATGTTCTTTCTCCGATGATGATGTTAGATTTCTACTCCTGATCAGCAGACAAGGTCGAGCAAACTGCGCCGTGCCCGAGCACAGCCTATACCAGAGTTTTCAGCAAGGTGACGCCGTGGTGGGGCTGGGAACAAAAGACGCCGTAAAGTCGACGATACGAGGCGACTATAGTCTGGGTTAGGGACTGTGAAGGGGACTGGGTTCAGTTTTTCTTGTGGCAAGAGGTAAAGGCGTCGTAAAACCTGGCCGGAGTAATAGCGTCGTAAAGGGCGGTAGTAAGTCCTTGGGTGTGGGGATTCGCCGAAATGATGTGGAATATGCGCAGTCACGGAGAGGTGCCCAAAGTCGAGAACGCATGGTATAACACTAGCGTCTAGCACGTAACATAATTGCTGACAACACAAACATTCATTTGTTAACTTCTCGCGGTCCAATGGTCAGCTGGACGGGCCGATATCAACACTGCTACCCTGACTCAATGATAACATCAGGCGGCGTCCTCTCCGCCTTCGCATAGCGACTGCCCCTGGAGCATACTCGTACACCAACCACTGAATACAAAGCAGCCCGCTCGCCCTATATGGGTCATGTCATCAGCAGGCCGAAATTGCCGCTCCAGCGACGAGCCCAAAGGCTTAAGGTGAAAGACCTTGGACGCGATGGATCTGCCGGAAAACGGCAAAGAATGAAGTTCAATAAAGCACGTCAGCAAGTAGCAACAACTTGTGACACTGGTCGGACTGGTTTGTGGCGTTTTTAATGAATCGTAAATTGGGCTAGACATGCACATTTTACTTGCTATCTTGTCAGTTAGTTGATATGCCTACAATTCAACCACACGACGCCAAAATAATTTGGCAATTCCCTGCCAGAAAATGTCCACGTCATCCACCCTTGCAGTGTTGCTAGTTCTAAATAGTCTGTCTAATTGCTCCCGACCCACCGTTCAATGATTCACCAGGGGGCTTAATAACAGTGTCGAACTCAGTCCGATTATAACAATCTAGAGGCGGGATATGCAGATTTAGATAAGGCTTTGTCAAGCCGGTCCAATCCAGGCGTTGGATTACCCTGACCCCTCCCCCTTCCCTGCAGTGTCACTTCAAGGTCTGCGTTAGAACTGAGCAAGGTCCGTTACCACGAACTAGCACAGGATTATGGAGAATTTTACCGTCCACCTGCGATAAATTCAGCGACCTTGATGGTGGCGATAGGAGCGGCAGGTTCAGCCATAATGAATACGCCCCCCCCCCACCCCCACCCCACCAGTGTCACCACCGGGGTGCGACTCAGTACCGGTCCGGGCAGGACGCAGCGGAGGCATACGCCGAGTGTCGAGTGCATTTCCAGTCTTAGACCATATGCGCCTCTAGGCATGGTCGACCAGCCATTTGTCAAAAGTTGACGGTTGACACCGGGAATATTCGGCATATTGTCGATAGAGTCCCCCTGCATCACGAACAGGAAGTAACGGGCTATTGTTTGACAGATCGATCGCACACTTCACCATTCCTTGCGCAGGGGTGCGTCCGTTCATGCATCATGAAAACACTGCGAAGTGCTCCATTTGCGTGCCTCGCGATAATTTTCCGTCTGTTTGGCTCAAATTTGGCTCAAATGAGGTTATACTACCACGAAAGCAAGTGCCGTAAAAGAGGACCACGTAGGTACAAGCAAGGATTCGGTGAACCATATCATGCAAGGATGCTCGTTGCCCATGCACGCTAGCAGTAAAGGAACAAGGAAGAAAGCAAATTATGAAAGGAAAGCTTAGGCTTCATTTCCATTTGCACCGGCGTTGTAAGGTGCATGGTGTATCAGCAAACAAGTGTATAATCTGACTGACTGCTCTAATTCCATCACTCGCCACGACCCTACAGGTGAATTCAAAGGGACATCGAGATAAAGTGAATTATCTCATCTCAGTGTTTCTCTCATTTTTGCATGACCTTCAAAGTGCAGCAGTCTCTGAGGGTATCCGCGCAGCTGCACCTCTGATACAGGAGTCAGTCTGCCGTGCCTGATGCGACCAGGCCGGCAAGGCACGTGGGCCCCGATTTAGCCGACGCCTGGCCGGAGAAGTTCACATATAACGACACATCGTCGAGCTCGCTGGCAGCAATGACTGATTGACAACCGAGAACGGAAACGCCTCCGAGAAAAATCAATAGCGAGGCGCACTTACCAAAAAGCGTCATGTCCAAGCGCGTGAGATGCATCAGCTCTTTCCAGGCTATGTGGGATATCGTTCGCTGTACAATATATTGATACGATGAGGCAGCAGATATCATTTTATGAGAATAATTTAAATTGCTAATAAGCCAAGAGCCGGTCTATAAAATAGCCATTCAAGTAGCATGACCGCAGTAAAAGTAATATCATTTATTGCTACGCACTGACATTTACGACACTAAATAACAGTGCACGAACGAACTATTGTTCCCCGCGGCCCGGATCCACCGGTTCTGGTAGAGGTCGGCTGCCGCGCACCCGTGTGCCACCTGTCCCGGGTCAGGTCACGTTGTCACGGCCATTACTGTCCTGTTGCTAGGACAACCGTGGCCCCGGGGGATCCATGGACCAGACGCAAGTGCAGGCTTCCGCCGATGGTCTCAGCCTAAACGTGCTCCCATCCAGCGGCGTGACAAGCCTGTAAGACGAGCTCCAGGCCCCCTCGGTACCGGACAGAGGTCTCTCCCGTCCTCCGAACCCACCCCGGTGTGAGTCGGGGTCATGAAGATAGCCTTCTCGGTGCGTCATTAGCAGATTGCCGGGAGTTTGGCCGCGTTGGGGTCGAGATGAGCTATTCATGATTCCAGAATCAGCGCGCAATCAAGAACTGTGGCTGAGAAACGGAACGCGGGGGCGGCAGGAAGAGAGGGTGTAGCTGAGAGGGAGAGTGTTGCAGCCGCCGAGCGCTCAGAGACGGCAAATGAAACGCACCGATCCACCAAATTAGCCGCGGCGCACCGTCCGTGGGTGTCTCTGCGGTGTTTGTGGCACATTTTGGGCACTGGACCGCGGTCTGCGCGGGCGGCGGCGTCCGAGCCAATCTGGGGCGGCTTCAGAGCGCGCCCCGTCACCTGCCCGTTCCTGGGACGGCGCCGCGGCGGAAGGGCGTCGGTGGCAGTCGGCGCGGACCCCCAGTCGGTCATCAGAGAGACGACCGACCCGGCGCCTCTGAGGGCTTCATGGAATTCATCAGCGGCCATAGGACGACGACCGAAGGAGTTCCGGCAGGCACTGAGCTGCACCGCACCGGACTGACGACCAGCCGCGTCCAGCCGTGCAATTTGCAAACAATCAACGGAATTGCAAGTGTGGGAAGACCGAACACTGGTCAATGCTGACCATGTTTTCACTTTTTATTATTGGGCCATTGAAGAAATCCCACCCAACAAAAAGGAGTGGTAATGGAGTTCATGTACGTATAATTCGAACAAGTATAACATCGCCGCTATTTCGGGGAGCGGCACGCTATTTCCCGTGATAGGGCATCCGTGTCATGGTGCTCGATCGTATACGATCTAAAACTACATAGCGACCGTCTAAATTATGCTGGAGGTTAAGTGCACTGAACGAAATATCACATGTTGCTGGGAAATTCAGGCCGACATTTAAACAGTTCATACTATATAGATAGCATATAACATCTTCTATTGTCATATGCATTATAGAGCATATAGCACCCGTCGATCACCAGATATATTGGTAATGCGTCTATGATGACTCTCTTGGTTTGCAATGAACCGGCTATAAGTGTTTCGGAAAAGCGATGACATGGAAAGCGAATAAGGAAAATGGAACGCCGTTGAAAGCCAAAGCCGCACTGAACAGTGTGTTCGAAATGCACTGGTGCTCGCTAAAAGGTTAGCGATCGGTTTTCGCCGCCTTAGACCGCCTCTGGTCATGCCCGTACCCAACAACATTAGCTGTACCCATTCACTACAACACAAACACGAGTTCGTACATGGATCAACGGTCCACCCCCCGCGGTGTAGCTACACACCATAACATTCCAGCCGTGCATGTATGAGCCATACCTTTCCCCTACTTTGGGATCCCCCGAGCTTACTACGTAATGCTAACATCAGTGTCATAGTTGCATGCGAGTATTCCAACCAGTATAACGCCTTTTGGGGCGACTAACGGAGCGAGCGAGAGGGTGGGCCTTGCACGTGCGAAATTGCGAGGGGGACCTCCAACTGACTTGTGCACGGCACCCTACTAACCGGTCTCGAGCGATGTGCCAAATTTGGGCACAATCGGCCCAGCCGTTCTCGAGATCTGGAAGCGGCACCCTGCACGTGCGCACGTGCAAAATGGGTCCCAACTGACTTGTGCACGGCACCCTACTAACCGGTCCCTAATTGTGTACCAAATTTGAGCGCAATCGGTCGAGCCGTTCTCGAGATCTGGAAACGACCCCTGCACGTGCGCACGTGCAGCAGCACCCCAACTCTGGCACATGGATATGCAGTGCCTAGTGGGTGCGTACCTACATGCCAACTTTCAGCGCAATCGGCCAAGTAGTTACCGAGATATTGCAACAATTACAAAACTGACACCTCTTCGTTTTGCACGTGGCACGTGCATAAGGGGTCACCCACATGCATCGGGAATAGTCCAATACTTGGTAGAAGGAATGAAGCTACCCTACAAAATTTACCGCATGTAAATCGGTCAAGTGGTTGCTGAGATATAAGCCTCGCAAAAGCGTCCGCACGGCCGGCCGGCCAGCCGGCCGGCCGCTCATACTCAGAAATTTCCGTTAATCTAAGGAAAGACTACGCTCGCTTCGCTCGCTCCGTAATTATATGCTAATGGTTTGATAAGAGAAGATTTTTCATAAAAATAACGTCTTGCTACGATGCGTAATCAGTGAAACTGAAAGTCGAAATATAAGCGCGCACTAAGACGACCGTAAATGGAACAAAATTCCGTTAACGCGCTGTGACCACTGCCGCGTATGATAGCTCTCCATCATCTGGCGCTGTCAGCTGACACCTGCCACTGTTCCCAGAGATTGACACATGACAGTGTCAGTAACGTTTCTTCACCGAGTCACTGCTTGCAATCAGTATCAATAAACTGGAGCAGCGACGACAGCTATTTGTTGACGTCATTAACCCGGTCAGCTTCTCCGCAGTACCCGACATATACAGAGGCACTGCATACCGCAAATGCGCGACTCCCGTGTGACGCGCAGTGTGTGACGTGGGATGTGACGCAGCGTGTGACGCGGGGATGGGACGCCAGCCGAGTGACGGGCCCCGCCGACACGTGACGGCCCGTAACACGGCCCATCGAGAGGACATTGAGCGTGACGGCTGCTCTGATGGTGCCGTCGTCACCACGCTGCGACAACACCGTCCGGGTGACGGATTGTGGGGTCAGCCGGGGTGCAGAAGGACATGTATAGCCCACAGTCCGGGTGACGGATAGTGGGCTCAGTCGGGGTGTGGTGGTACGTCACCCACCGTCGGGGTCACAGATTCCATTCCAGTGTATTTTAGTAAACAAGGATCAAATAAATGTACAGAGCAAATAAGGGATCGGCGCAAAAGCATCGCTTAAATTAAAGCGCCTCTCCGAAGAAGAACATAAAATTGACAATGCTAACCTAACCAATACCTGAGGCCAGGGCTGGGAAATCTCTCATACTTTCATACCCCAGTAGGTAGCAGATATCGCTTTATTGTTCCATCAATTGTAGCAAAATCAACATTTCTCTCTTCCGTACATCATAAAGAAAAATACAATAAAAACATCAAAATTCGCACATTTTTAAAATAGAGGTACCACCAGCCAGTGATCTCGTCGGCGAATAAGAACAAAACATCTCTGTAAGACTAACACAAGTTCAAAACGTCAGCTTTGTGCTCCATTTTATGACGAATCTGGCGGCTCTTTGTAGCAGTTTCCATTGTAGCATCACTAATTCTTCATACTCTGAGTCGTGTAACAAAAGGTATCTGCTACGCCTTTTTATGCGCTATCTTTTTTATGAATATTGCAAAAAGGAGTTTCATTATTTGTGAAATATTCAAATTACATATTTACGAAACAAAACTAATTGTTTTTAAAGGGGCATTGTTCAATGATTAATAAAAATACGAAAAGAATCAACTCATTCTGCCCATGGCATCTCTAAAAAGCCATCTTTTATGATACAGTGCCCTGCAACGTCTTTAATCCTTTTTGATGACGTCATACACAATATTATTCAGTTTTCAATGTATTTTATTGTTAAAATCATACTAATTTGAACCATTTAGAGTTTGAAAGGACTAATAAACATTTTTTGTAAGTTTCATTAAGAAATTTTGTCAAAAATATGCATATTACGTCATTGCTGTTTGTGTATTTTGTTGATGCATTGTTTCTGGCGCATTAGAGACAATTCTAGTTGTCGTTTCGCGTGGGGTAGTTCAGTTGAGTTTGATGAGTGTTTCTGGGTGTTTTTGAATTATTTCAGCTATTTTAGCTTTTATTTTGCCTCTATTTTAGGAAAGTGGGATATTCCAGGCCTAATTTCAAGTGTTGCAATGACAACTGTCCCTAAAGCGGCGTGCCGTACACAGTTAAAGAGCAAGGTAGCCGCCCAGCACGCAAAGCAAGATGTGTGAAGATATAGGGAGATACCTATGATCGAATTTGCGCAGAAGGTGAGATCTGATTTAAATATTGATCAAGTAACGCCCAGAAAAGAATTTTTTATTTACTTCTTTACATGTTCAATTATTGTATTAACTCTAGACCTTGATTGGTGGCAACTGGCATCTTTTGTACAGCAGGTTCGGCATGCACACAATGATTGTAAATTGTTGACCAGACTGAGCAGCCAAATCAATCTGATTTCTTTCAAATACTTTCTGCCTGAGTAGGCTGATACCATCTGAATCCTGAAGCTGCTGGAATGCTGATAGGAAAATTATAGGGATCACTGGAGCTCTCTGGTGCTCTCAGGTGGTGCTGGAACTTGCCCTGAGAAAGCCCTACAGCACCTTATTTTGATATTTGCATGCTTTTTCTAAACCTGAGTAGTGAGTACCTACAAAGAGTAAAAAATAAGAAAAAGAACATTAACAGGGGGCATAAGCAAGACACTGTATCTGTTTTTGTTTGTGCAACCAACTAAATAAAAACATTTAAAGCTCAATTTGAGAATAGATAGAAAATGAAAGTGGAAAGCTCTGTCCAGAATTTTGATTACTTGTAAAATCATTTTCTAGCAGAAATGATGTGAGGAACATTTGTGGCAATGTAGCTAATAAAGAGTTTCTCGTATTATCTGGTATGTAGCAGATTCAGCATTTTTCCCAGCCCTGCCTGAGGCCAGACGACGCTAGCCCCGCCAGCAACCCTCCGAGCAACAAACGAACCGGGTCAAGGCGCCCGGGCCCGAGCGACAGCAGCTAGGCCAGCGTGCTTGGGTGTGAGTGGGTTACCTAGTGTTGGGTGTTAAATATACGTATACAGATACGTATATATAATATACAGATACGTAGTGGGGTGGCAAGAGGACAAGTCGCCTTCCGTCGCGGTGACAGATAGGGGTCAGTCGGGGACCGAGAGGATGGAAAGTCGTCCACCGGCCCGAGACGGCGATGGAGAAGGAATGTTTGGTGATTCAGAGTGAAGTGCGGCGAAGAACGAGCTCGGCCACGTCGCATGATAGTCAGTTGAAGCCCGAAATGCGATTGATTTAGCGTGATGAAGCCGTTCAGGCCCTTTGCCGTTCGACGTCTTCACTTTTGCCGATGATTGATTATCTTCGTCCAAAAATATCGAAAAATAAAAATGATCATATCCGTTCTGATATCCTGCAATTCCAGCTAATGCTGTCAGCTGTCCGTGCGTTCACCCCTGCGACTTACTTGGGGTGTGAGGAGGTGCAGGGCCCCGGCGACGCTTCCGACTGGGTGGGCGAGCCGACGCCGCCGTCCGGGGGACTCGGATGAGAGCGCGGCGACCCCTCGGAGGAGCCATCGGTCTCGTACGACATCCTGACGGCGCCGCCGCTGACGCCGCTGCTGCTCGACACCTCACCGACGGGCCGCATTCATGCTGAAACGCACAACAGCACAGCCGTCACATAGGGGCCATAGGTCAAAGGTCAGAGGTCAGGTCATCATCAGTCGGGGTATATATGCAGTATGCAACATGTCAGGAGTGCGTGCCATATTAACAAGAAGGTTCTAGAAACAGGATCCTTTGCAAGCAGTTGCATTTTAAGTTTTAACGTCAGTACAGGTTCAAAGGAGGACTAGATGGATGAGAGTACCAACATGTCGATCAGCATCACCAGTATATGATCAGTAGGTAAGCAGTTGGGAACTCAGTTACCGATTTTCCTAGTTTCGTTTCCGGGTGGTGCCACAGTGAAGTAAATTCAGCTTGCCTGAAGACATACCCAATGCCCTTGCCAGGCGCTTTTTGCAGTGCATCCCTATTGTTTTCGCTGCGATCGTATCGCTTTAATACCACGTTAGTTGTTTCGCTCCTACGAAACAGTCGCAAGGAATTATAGTGGGCGAATGGTGAGCCTATGATGCGGAGATCCGACCGAAGCTGCACGGAAAAACGAAAGCAAAGGAAAGTTCGGGTAGAAACCATCCGTGCACAACCAAGCAGCCACAGCACTGCCGCTTCCAGGTATGCAAGAACAATAGCCCACCAGATGTTTGCTCTAGGATGTATTGATTGACGTAGTTGAGGTTTTTCCGTGCTACTGATAGTGGACCAGCCATAGATATCCAGTTCAACGCGCAGATGTATGCTATTTAAGATACTCCTATACAGAGCTGATCGACTTAGTTTGAAGGACAATATGGCCACGAATCTCATCGTGCGGTAATTTTTGGGTATAGGTAGTTCCGCCCTACTCGGTTGCGTGCGTTCAGCATTGAGGAAAACTGGCCTAAATATGCATCCCATTACAGTAATAACCACGTCGCTTTCAGGATAGACAGCTGTCCTGTGCCAACGCTATTGTATTATTTTCACTGTCCTATTAGGCCAGACACGCACCGAATTGTATCTTCATGAAATGTGGATTTCGACAAAGCCATACTTGTGCGCTCCTCATCAATCTTGCATAGATGCAGGACGAGAAAATATCAGCTTATCCCAAAATGCTTTTGATAAGAAATTCTTCAAAGTGAAAGATATACATACGTTCGATGATAATTCATGGAGTGAATCGTCAACATCACTGATTTACGAGTAGTGTCCTTGGTTCATCCAATGATATATTATTGCATTATCACACTAGATTACTTAGAAATCATTGTTTACGAGTGGAAACGATACTTTGAGTTGACAACGGACAATCACTCTTAGCCACCTGACAAGCTCGGTGCTTCACAATAGGATATGAAAAATAAATAATTGTTTTGCACTATCATCCACCTGCTTTTCTATCTTGTCACGTAATCTGTTGGAAAGTCCAAACATTTTTGGAAAGGAATGCTACAAATATTTCTACACAGTGCATTGGAGCTCATAGGCACTCATACCAAGCACCGGCAGCACGACACGTTGAACCATCGCCACTGGACCAGCGCCCCTCTCCGTTTGGCTCCACATCCTGACGCGCAGTACTGCCCAGCCACTCCCTCCCATCTAACGCACAGCACAGCCGGGCCGCCGGTCACCCCGAGGTCGCCCCTCTCCTGGCTGTCCAGCGGACAACCCTCCCCTGAGTTGTGAGGGGACCGCTAGGCAGAATTGACCGGTCCGCGCCCACCCCATGACTAGCTCGGCGCGCACGCTGCCGCCGTAGGCGATAGATCACCGGCGTATAACCGTACATTCGCTCTGGCGCGTCCAGGGCCCTCAGGCGGAGCACGTAATTCCTATTACATTATTTCGTTTTATCGGGTAGTCATGAGCGTGGGTCAGTCGACTGCTCGACCGGGTCAGCCAGCAACACGACCGAGGTCAGAGCCGCAAACGAATTGCCGCGGCCATCATCGACCCACAGCCGTCCGTGGAATGAACGTCGGCTATTCTCCGTGGCGCTGTGAACATCATCTGCATGCCGGAAAACACGCTCAAATTATAAATGGTTGCTGAATTAAGACAAGTTGTCTCGAGTACAGAACAGTTAGGATGATAGCCTGGCGCGATCGTGAGAGGCAAGATGTTGAACATCTGCAGCCGAGTCGGCTCTAGCCCTCGCATGTGTGCGGCGTTTGCCAGCTTCTAATGTGTAGGGGGGGGGTCGTTTGGACCCCCCCCCCCCTTGCCGTTTGGCCCCTGATCGAGCTAGAGCTTCGCGGAAAAAACGAGCGTGTTGCCCGTGACGAGAGGAAGCCGATGATACCCAATTTTAAGGTCCTAGGTCATTGGGTGACCTTCCAGGTCAGGTCAATGACCCAAAGTCGGGAAAATCGGGACCTGTTAGAAAGTCGTAAAGTGTGGCTGCTAAGGGGTTTTTCGGGGTGCTGATCACGAATTTCGTGTTAGTTTTGATCACAGATGATGTCTTTAAGCATTTAGACCAGGTCGGGTCAGGTCAGGTCAGGTCAACCAGTAGGCATCGTGACGGGTATTCGTAGTACGTGTCAACCGCCTCTGACAGCTTCGTAACATGTTACGAAGGCACCAAAACTACTTCGTAAATGTTCAAATGGTTGCTAAATTCGAATTCAGCTCCAAAAACTAGCCTAGAAACATGTACAGCTCGAAAAAGTGAACCGAGGTCACCCGAGGTCACCAAAGGTCAATGACCTGACCTGACCTTCAGGTGACCTTGACACCCACCCTAATGCATGGAAGCAACATCAAATCACATGTTTGAACGTTTGAAACCACGAAAAGCTTGCAAACGCGCGGCTAATGCGAGCCGACATACGCAGAATCGCGATTCCGGCCAAACATGGTCTCGGAAAAGAGGTCACAGGTCAAAGGTCATTTGGGTCAGGGTCATGAAATTTTCAGGATAGGTGTAAAATTGATCAATGTGAGGGTACTGAAAGTTTCGTCGCGATCGGCCGCTTTTTACGCGAGTTATTCGCGAAAAACCATGGGGGGTCCATCCGACCCCCCCTACACATGCGAGGGCTAGACCAGCCAGTCTATATAAACTTCAAATGACTAGAAAACGGTGAAAACGGTCTCAAACTCGCCCACGACAAGCCCTACCGAATGGTTGCAATGAGGCAGCTTCAAGGGAAACGTAAAATTGGCGGTTTGAATGGAGGCAAATCGTCTTTAGAGCCATGGAATGATCCAATGATCTGTTCGTCCTCAGCATCAGCTAGGCTGACGCTGACGCTATACAGAAATACAGATGCCTTGGGAGCAGTGTTCGCCACGGGCCGGGCCAGCCCAACGGGCCATGGGCCGGGCTGGGCTACGGGCTGGGCCGGGCCCCCAAATATCATTAGTTAACGGGCTATGGACGGGCCGGGCCAAGAGCTTTGTGCACTATGGGTTTTGCGACTGATGTCAATTTAAGAAAATTTGGAAACTGAATCACTGATGCAAACAAAACCCACTGGGAAAATACAAAAACTAAACCAAATTTAAGCAATGTGAAAGAAAACCTACTTGATATTGAATTTTGGGAATCTTGAGAATTATCCAATATCACATCATGTCACACATAGGAGGGTTTTCATAAAAATTCCGCAACCAAAAAGATCAGAGAATCTCTAGCATCATTAGTTAGTTAATAAAAGTTAAAATGTAGTCATCAGAATAACTTACTTAGCACTACAACTCAAAAAACTAAGAAGCCACTCAACAATGATGAGCTACAGGGCTACATTAAGTTTAACACTTATATATGGCGATAGTGAGACAATTCCAACACAGTTTTTTTTCCTTCACCGACGGCTTTTTAACGAACAGAACCTTAAAAGGATACTCACAAAACACACTGTAAGTAACGAGGAACTCTACAGAGTATTTCGCGATGAAAGCTTCTTTAAATGTCCATAAATTTGTCAAAATAAATCACAACAAACCAGCCCCTTCTCAACAAAATTTGCAATCATGGCGGCGGCGCTATGTTTATGTGGCGGCATCTAGGTAGTATACACAACAGTATATCAAATAAATACGTTTTTTAAGTAAGTATCAAGGTGAAAAACAAAATTAAACAAATAAAAAATAAAATCTAAATCACGAAGTCTGAAAACTCGAACGAAAAACAAAACAAAAACTTGATCATATATGTTTTATTATACAGTTGGTCAGAATCGCTACCTGCCGCAGCTGCGTCAATCAAGAAGTGTTCGCTCATTTTCGATTGATGGTGATGATGCGTATAAGTCGCAAAAGTACCCAATGACATTTCAAGCTTACCATGTTTTCTGCTTACGCTGCTAGCGATATCCATATCTTGAAAAGAGCCTAACATAAAATAGCAAGGAAAGTAGCAGATAGTTGTCCACAGAGATTCGGTTGACACGTGGGCATGAATTGAAAATAGATTAAATCAGTTTTGCTGATAAATGGATGGATTTTCTCTTTTTTTGGAAGACAGTGCTAAAGTTAGTGTCACCTATTTTGTATGCTTTCTCAGGCTTTTGATATTGCAGCATCTATGGAGTGAATTTAACAGCAAGGTCAATCCCAGACAGATTCATCTAACTTTACTCATAGAATGTAGTTAATATAATCATGTAAACTTTTTATAGGTGTGTAATCATGACCTAATTGACTGAGGTGCTTGCTGTTACTGTTAAAATTTGTGCCATAGGTGCTTGAAATGATTATATTCATTGAAAAGAAGGGGGTCATGATTGCCATGTTAATATTCATGCAATTTGAATTGTTCTCAAAATAGTGTAATCAATCATGCTTATTATAGCAATAGACTAAGACAATAACTAGATTGCTATTTTTGACGGGCCGGGCCGGGCTGGGCTTGGAATATTTGCCAAGAGCGGGCTACGGGCTGGGCCGGGCTCTGAACCCATGGGCCCGGGCCGGGCTGGGCTGGGGATTTTGGGGCCCGTGGCGAACACTGCTTGGGAGCATGCAATCATTTTAGTTTACTAACTCAGTTTGTTCCATTGCTTCGCTTCATTTCGACATCCGCTGTAGCAATGGCGGCCTCGGCGAACACCAAAAAAGTGAAACGAAAGTGGTTCCTATCCTGTCTCTAACACAAAGTGCGACGTCTGTTGGACATAATTTAAATTTTTGCTGCCAAAAATTTCGTACCTTAAAAAACACTTATAGTGTTCGACACTCCAGAAACTTGCAAGTACAGCAAAACTCACTCTTGCGCCACTTCAATTCATGAATGAGATGTCAGCGTCTGTGCGACTCATCTGCTTAGAAGCGTCCAATTCTAATCTGCCTTTTGAACGGCTCCAGCCCAGACCTTTCGTTAGAGTGAGATGTCTTATGGCTCAGGCGGTTCTAGCGTCTGAACTGTGTTTGAACGCCGCGCTGAACTCCCTGGGTGAAACGCTGACACACTCACGTTGGAAGGTTGTTGTCCCTGAGGACTCGACGATAATATTTCCCTCATCCCGGGCCTTGGCTGGAGGGTAGCCAGCACATGTTCATAACAGGCTCTATTGCTAAGACAATGTGTCAGAAGGCGTAGCCATCATGCCACCATGAGGTCATAGCATCATGTAGAGCCGGCGAGAGTGCATGCCAACAGAGCTATCTTACCACGCATGCATGACTTTGATAGCACCTGACGTTTTTTTTTTCTTGTGGCTTACTGCACAATGCAGACATCGATATCAAAATGGTTTTGTTGTGTCCATGGCTGCAAAAGCGACAGCGCCTTGAATGCTGTGAATCATTGGGGCATCCCGCGATCTTTGGTCCGCGATCGTTTTAATCCCCACGCATCAACCCAAGTGTCCCTCGGTTGCGTACCAAGTCTTTGATGGGCTAGGGTTTCAGCAGTTACTTATTTAGTGTGCCATTCAACGGCATTGCGATCAAAACGGCTGTATACATGTAGAATGGTATAGTCCCTCTGTCGCCAAGCAGTGCTAAATGGCGTTCCACATGACCCACATTGACAGCGACCCCATAATTTGCCGTCTGGGCCTGGTCGCACCCTTCCGTCCGAGTCGAGAGATCCCCATAACGAGCTGTCTTAACATGGCAACGAAAACAGGATATCAGATTACTGCACAGCACTTGGAGGCGGCTGGCTTTAGCCTGCAGCATGCAAATCTCCGCTAAAAATATGCAGGCTGAAGGTGGCACGCCACTGGCGCCATGAGCCGACCTGCGGAGCTTCACAGCGAGGGACGACGCGACCATGGTTTTCACCGCTTTCGAGATGGGTAGACTAGGATTTACACGGAGTTGCCTCCTCCAATGCAATGCAGAGTTGTGTATGTTAAGTGAGTAGCACCACATCCTACCTTTGGGTATTTATTTGTATTATATTCAATTGCACATATTTGTGATGTCGTGTTGTCTAATGCTTAGCATAAGGTACGCTAATACGCTAAGAAAACCTGTCAGATAAGCATTGGACGTGCAATAAATCCACTTACTGGAATTGACAGTTCTGACAAGATAGCGTAACAATGACTGATGAATGGAGTGAGAAATATCCGCAACTATATGAAACTGAGTAAGCCTAGCACATGACATGGAAAATGGCGGAATAAAGAGAAAACTCAGGTGCGCTAGAGCATGGAGACGCGTCGAGTTGAGTGTCCAAATCACCAATCCGACAAACCAACGCAATGTGATGACCACTGACCATATCATGTCGGCTGTCGCCAACAACAATGAACGGACATTAACACGCACGCGTGGAAAGATTGACCATTGCCAAGGCCATTCGTAATGAGTCACATGAGGCATGCATGACTTGGGAAAAGGACTATTGTTAGTGCATGGGGTCGCAAGTGCGCTGCGACCTATTCAAAAATGAATGCTGTGAGCATATGATACAGAGACCATCCAGTCAGAAGGGATTTAGAAGAGAGCTTTAAGTCAGATCAGCTTCCTTTTTATCCCGCAATTAGAAATATCAATTAGGCAAGCAGACCAAAATACACAAAAAACGAACTTCAGTCATCCTTGCACAGCACCGAGCTATTCGAGAGTTAGGCCCAAAAATGCAATAGTTTGTCCAAGCAGCATATTAGTTCAATTATGCACACCAGTCACAGCTAACACATATCTATTCAGTGCGGCGTAAAATGTTCCACAACTTCTCCATTCGCTGATATACTGGATGACACAAAACAAAGTCCTCTGATGCTTTTTCAGAAAAAAAAAACACATTCGGTCATCAATGGGGTGTTGTTTTTTTTTCTTTTGTTATTGTTGACTTTTGAATTGCTGACGGCCGATGGACCAACGGCCGGCCGAGAAGTCACCTACCATATTGTGCGTGGTTTTGGTAGAAAAGTTTCCATTCCACCCATAGTCCTACAAAGCCAAGAGGCGCGGTGGACAGCTAATTTCATTTGAAGTTATACGAGTCATGTCGAGAAATCAGCCTCGACGAGTTCTGAAAACTGAGAACTCAAAATTACAGAGTTCACGCTCTGCCGAGATATATCAGTGGCCAGTGCCAGCCTTGAAGGACCCGCTTTGACCGATGAGCCTCTCCAAGAAAGGAAGTCGAGTCGCTCAATGCATGCACCAAAATAAACGGACCAGGCGTGGGAACGGAACTGGAACCAGCGACAAACGTTAGGCTCATTACCCCCTTGGAATTAGGAAGCATGCAAACACCTCAGCGCCTACGGACGTCACGGTAACCACACAGCACCGCGGCATGCATTCAGGAGTGAAACCGCACATTTCTTCCATTCCTCCCCTCCCTGGCACGTTATCGCCTCGTAAGGCACCGCAGTCCGGATTTTCCGAGAGCATCACACCTCTTCAACACCCCAGAAAACCTCAAATTATGACGTCACACGAGGGTATGACGTCACCCATGGCCATCCGTAAGGCGAGTAGTGTTCACGGTGTATCGGCCAGCGGCCTCGCTCAACACGGACCGGCCTGCCGCCCGACACCGGAGGCGCGATCAGTGACACCACAACAGCGCTGGGGCACGGTCGACTCGGGTGGCCTCCAAAGGTCGGCAGCAGGGCTACACCCGCCGGCCGACTCCGGTCACAGGGCCCGGCCTGGTCGAGACTGGACGGAGCAGCGGCGTCAGCAGACCCACGGGTGTTGGAACGGATCTAGAGAACCGGACAGATGGACGGACCGACGGAATGGGAAATCGGGAGGGTGGACGGATAGACGGATGCAAGCAAGTAAAGCCATACATTGATTATCATAAGAAGCTAAAATCATACGTAACTAACCTTGACCATGCAGCAGCAATCTCAGCCTAGAACCTGCCTTGACCGAGTGTAGTACTCACCAAAATGCACATTTCAACCCTCTTTTTTCCGCCCTGCCAAGCGGAACTGCTGCAAGTGACCTTCCTTAGGATCATTTGCAACCTCGATCCCCCATAAGCTTCCGCACTGCGTCCGAGGGCCGCCAGCGCTTCAACGCGCGTCAAATTTACACTCTACAGTCAGCTCACCCCACTGCCACTCAATTTCGGCCCATCGCTCGTAGATGCATATACGACGCCGAATCGGGCGTCCGTCGCTCCGCAGCGCTGACGTATCGCGCCGACCAATCCGGCCGGCCATCGACGATCGTCGAGAACGATGACGGCTCAATCGACGCCCCTGTCACGGAGGCAGGGTGCGGATTTAGCCTCTGTAGCCGCACGTTCCCCCTCAGGTCACCGTCCACGGCCGGATGCCACTCATCGATCATGGGGTGACTGACCGATGGACGGCAAATATAGTGAGTGCCATTAATGGCGTGGTGAGCACAGTATTCGCCCAGAACTGAAGTTTACGGAGAGCTAAGGTAGGGTGAATGTAGACATCATCACTCACCAGTCTCTCGAAGTAAAACACCGCTATAATGTGGATTGTACCAGTGCAATGGCATGGAATGACAATACGGTGTAAAGGCAAGTGCTTATTCTTCCCGCAATCGGAACAGCGCTGTCTGGGGATGTACCGATCTTGTAGCTGAATATTTCCGAGAGAACTGAAATTCCATGGTACTTGAGCATGAGTAATCAGGATCAACGTAAGAGCTGTTACATATGCAGGTTTAAAGTGGAACGAAAATTCCTCATGTATTTCATGAATGAACTGACAACTTAGACAACAGTGAGAAAACTTTGCACACGAGATAAATGGGGAAGAATACTTCAGTTACATATTATTACCACAATATGGATAGTAGATACTACAGCATGACTTCACTTGCTTCGCTCGCTTTAACCATGCATCGAGCATGTTGCATACATTTAATTCATGTAATCGCATCGCATACATGTAAATTTGTAGCAGGCAACTGTGGACACTGACCACCCATGATGTGACACCTGATAAAATCACGCCACATACAAATGTATCTCGCCGATATCTTCAGCAGACAGCAATCACAATGGCTTACAATCACCAGTCCCCGCCCACGTGTCACGTGGCTTGGCTGTGATGCACGGACCCATTTTGGTCTCTGCAGACGTCTAACGCTGCCCAGGTAACATAGCTGCATTTCTCAGAATCGTTCAGAACCTTTCCCTGGCATCCAAATACGGACGGGTAGGTACATGTTCCCCGCGCACGAAACTATCTGCAGTGTATGTGCTTCACCCACACGCCACATGTGGAGTCCTTCATTGACCACTCAAGGACTTCAAGAACCCTAAAGACGTTGTTGGTGTGGCTGTGGAGTCGTGGACATTGCAGCAGCGGGCATGCAACAACTCACGCCACTACAGAAAAGGATGCCATGAGCAACTCATATGAATACCGCTTCAAGGAACGAATTTCTGCAGGAAAAAAGTATCTTGCCTTTTTCGGATACCTAAGCGTTTTTAGCTTGATGTTGATGACGCATCATGAACGTCTTTGATGTGATGTCAGGCATAGTTTTACCATTGCTAGTAGAGTATCAGCAAACTGAGAACAAGACCACTGCCCCCACGGCTCTCAATAATTCACTGTACATTTCATTGCTGCAGAGCCGCAAGTGTTCGTCGTAATGTCGAGCCCTTCACAACACAACCACAAGTGTCATGGGCGAAGGCCGTCGAATCACAATTAGTCATCAATGCCGCTAGGCCGTCACATAGCTGCCATGGACGCCGCTACGCCGTCACAGAGCTGCCATGGACGCCGCTAGGCCGTCACAGAGCTGCCATGGACGCCGCTAGGCCGTCACAGAGCTGCCATGGACGCTGCCACGCCAGGCTGTCACATATAGCTGCCACAGATGCTGTCACGGCTGCGCACAAAGCTCCCCACATGCCTTCACAGCAGCTGCGCTCGTATATATCGGCGCCGTGTCACCAGGCTGACAATAGTGGCAGCTGAGCACAGGTTCGCTGGGGCCCAGTCAGGTGCGGAAGCCATCGGGTGCAGCATCATCCCAAATGAATCAGGCTCAATGCCTCTCAGACACCCGATCTGTTTGAGCTCAGAGCTGATGGCGTCCGGGGACTCGAAGTCCAGTAAATGCTCCGTCTGGAAACTTAGTCAGAAAAATGTATGGGTGCAAGCTCAACTCATTTGGACCTCTGAGCTTCTCGATAAATTCTGGAATCCATGAAAATCAAATATGACATACTGCAATAAGTCTCAAATTGCTCACCAAGACATCTGGATAATGCCCATGGTTCTGATATCCATATCCAGCATAATTACGACTATAATCAAGGCACCACTGGTTGCTGATCTTGGAATGAAAAAACGACCCTTGCCATGCATAGCTGGCAACTTTTGTGGCCGGCCTGAGCTGTTACGAGGCTGCCGCGTGGGTACATTAGCCCGCATAACACCTCTGCGGCAGCGCCAGGGACTACACCTTTTGTCAGTTTATTTCGGGGCGTAATCGTCCATTTTAGAACTAACGAAATGTGTGTAGACACACCGCAATATTATGTACAAGAATCACATAATATCTCGGCGCAGGTCAGGCAGTCGGCGGTAAAGCATTCAATTTCGGCACAGCGGCAAAACGCTCCATTTTCAGCGATAGCGCAAGTAGAATCGGCTGCGCCAGCACAGGTTTAGAGGTAGCGCACGCTATTTAGCAACAGTAACAACCAAATTCGGCACTGTTCATTCAATTTCGGCGGGTAACCGGAGGCACCCAGGTGATTCATATTTTCAGGAACGCTTCTTGAGCATCAAATGAATCCTCATACAGCTTTGTGGCTTTGAGATATTCTCAGGGGGAGAAAAGCAGGCCATTGTTTGTTTAGCGTCACAGTACCTACCTAAGATCGTTTCGCTGTTTCCCGTTTCGAATTCTGATGTGAAAATTGATAAACTTTACTGAATTAGTACTATTTATCCTAAAAAGATAACATCTGTGGTGGGCTGGTTTCTTTTTTATATTACAGTACCCGCTCCTGTCCGCACATGGCGGACGACGATCGACAAGGCAAACGCCAATCGTTGTTGGACTCGAGGCAAGCCCCGATTCTCTTTCATTGAAGCACGTCTGTGCTGTTGTCACTGTGTGCCAAGTTTTTGCCCAAAACATGAACCCATTTTATCAAAAGACCTGTTATTTTACTTCACTTTGAAAGCAACCCATCACCTCGTCAATCAAACATAACACAATTAGCTCAGCCATACCAGAATAAGTCCTACCAATCGGTTATCGTTGCACTTCCTGTAATCATCTCCTATTAATCAACTGCCTGCGTGAAATATCAAACATCCCTTACCTACTGTGTGCAGAAGGACATGAAAATAAATTAATTATTCCGTATCGTATCATCACGCCTCCCCTCACCCCACCCCACCCCCACGAACACCACCAGACCCAGAGGCTTAGCGCCAACATTCTAACCCGTCCCATGGACAAGACTCGTAGTTGCGGCAGGTGTATTTTTCTCCCCCCCCCCCCCTCCCTGAGCATCTGACTGTCCATCCGGCGCTCGGCGCATCCTTTCAACAACCGCGCGACGACACCGGGCGACGGGCGTCTCTGGCGCACGGGCGGGGTCAAAGTTCAGTAGTCGCGTACCCCGTCGGCCTGGTTTTGTTCTCCGCCAGCTTCGTTTTAAGCAGGTGCCTATAAACTTATGTTATTTGTACTTCCTTGATAGAAATTAATAGGCACATTGTAATGCTTTGTTTAACCCACAGAAAGCACGGACATGAAATCATGCTCATCGCTGGCGATGGCGAGAGGAATATTCGGCCATAACGGAGAGGGTGGAGGGCTGGAGGCATGCACTCAAGTCCAGACAATAGACGCGTTTACATAGAGTTTTAGACGCGTTTACATAGAGTTTGTTGCAAGCTTATATCTCCGTCCACGATATTGCAAAAGATGCCAATGGTGCTTAACAATTCACAAAATGATCCCCTCTAAATATTTGAAGACCACTGCATCGAAATTATCGCCAAATAAACGAGCTAGAGCTTCGTCAAAAATGCTATGTAAACGCGACTAATGAGACAGTGGCAACAGTAAACACCTTGAAAAACGTTTGACTGAATAACAATGCTCCAACAAGCTAATTTTGTAAGCAAGAAGTCTCTGCTTGCTTCCAAATAGCCACCGAAATTGAATGAATATCGCCGAATTTGGTTGCTGCTGTTCTAAATATCGTGCGGCCGTCTCCAATCTCCAACAGCATCGCCGAAATACAATGCGGACACGCCGAAACCGGGCGTCTTTTGCTGCTGCGCCGAAATTAAATGCTCTAATGCCGATCACCGCTATAAACGGCCGACATGCAATGCTATACTGATACATAGCCTTGCGGTATGTCTACAAAGAATCCGCTAGGTCTAAAATGGACGCGCACGTACCGAAATAAACTGACAAAAGGTGTAGTTCTGGCGCTCAAGGCTAACCACCTAGTGGATCTCCACGTGTACGGAGGAACCCGCCACTGAGCTTCTTCACCTCGACACCCAGCTGATCCGGGGGACAGCGGACCTCCACCTCTGGCTGATGCATACCGCGGCGTCGGCTACCAACAGCTGGTCACTCATCTCTGAGCCCGATGGGCAGCTTGACCTCGACTCCGCAGCGTGGAGAGTTGAGCGACGAACGGTGATGCGAGGATACGAGAAGACGTCAGAGGCCGACCCCAGTGCTGCGCCCACAAGTGGCGATGGGAAACCCGAGAGGCTCGCGTTCTCAGGCGAAATGCGCGGCTCATGGCGCCAGACCGGTGGTTCAGCCGCCGCCGAATCCACTCTGAAGATCGGCGGTGAGACTGGGAAGGCGGCAGGAGCTCGCAGTTCTCTCGCGTGCCAGAGAGGTGCGTCCCAGTTTGTCCGCGCGAGGCAGACCGATGGTTGAGAATACAGCGAAGCCATGCACCGCCACTGCCGTTGGCCGCCCTATGCACTGCCGCACGGACCCGATGCTATCCGAGGGCGGGGGGCGGTGATTGTGGCACCGGTTTTGGGCCGCCGGCCCCGCGCAGCGACCAGACCAGACTCCAGACTCCAGACTCCGAGATACACGTCATCGGCGGCGACCTTCGCCCGGAATGGGTCGGCGCAGCGCCGCGGAGACACGGCCGAGTAGCGCGTCCAAACAGCAGCTCGTCCTTCAACAGCGCCCAGCGCGCCAACAGCATGTTAGCAGCGGGGATCAGCGGCCGGTGGAGCCGAGCCCACGTGACCCAGCCGGCCGGCGGCGCGGCACAATACCGCCCAGTCTCGTGACTCTCGCCTCACCCGCCGCCGTTTGTTGCAAATCATCGGCGTGCTGACCTACCTGACTCTGTTCGGTGCTGTTCCGTGGTGTCACACTGCGATTGTCACCGCGTCCCCTCGGGCACTCACGGCGGACACTCACAAACACTCGGCACTCGGCACGTCTCTCGGCTCAGGCTCGCTGCCTCCGCACTGCCGGCACTCTCAGTAGTTGCACAGTCGGCGCGGATCACTGCGCGTCGTGCAGACCCGACGGCGGTCTCGCAGTACTAACCTTGGGCCATGACAGGCGGCTGGCGTCGGCGGCGGTCGGCCGCTCGCGCCGCCGCCAGGGGGCAGGACACTCCGGACCAGCCAGCCCGTCAATACAGCCCGGCCCGCCGCGCCGCCTGCAACGCCGCCCAGCCTGCATGCAACGCAGCCCGGCCGCGGCGTACGGCCTCTGACAGGGCACCGGCGGGGACGGTCTCTGACAGCGGCGGCCGGCGGGTACGGCCTCGGCCGAGTGTCGCGGGACGTCTGACGGCCTCAGACGGCTCGGTCCGACACAGAGTGACCGGGCCGGGACGCCCGCAGCCCGGCCGGTCCCACAGCCCGCCGACACTGCAGATAATGACGAGAGCTTGACGTCCCCAACTTATGAGATAGTAGCCGTCCTACTGAATAGAGAGCGTGTTGGCTGATCAGGACTGCACCTAAAATTGGCTCAACTCAGCGAGTGGCCCCTTTCGTGACTGCGGCAAGTGCTATTTTGGGCGTTCAAGGTCCTGTTGCGCTCATCCGTGCTAAGGAAAGGCACAAATTTGCAAAAATTTGCCGTGCTAGCCGAAAATAGATTATTCGCCTCTTGCATGTCGTTGTATAACCCAGAAACACTGGAATCTAGATTGTAAGTTATCCTAGGAAAATGTAACTCAAATTGCGAGCATGATATGGGCTTGGGCAGCAAAATTGTCGGCGGCGAACTATTGGCAACTTGTAGGTAGGTTTGTAGTAAAAACAAATGTAGAAAATATTGAGCAGCTCATTTACTCTCAAAATATTGTCAACATTATTTTGCATTTCACATGCGAATTAGCAAGCTTACGAGTATACGTCTAAGCACAATCAATCTTTCAACGGTGGCCTCTGGTCCGGAAATTAAGCAACTCTTGGACTGGCGCTGACAAATAGTTAAAGTTGCACAGATATATCTACATTTAACAATGATAAAATAGCGTAAATCAGACCCAATTGTTTGCATATGCTGTACACGCGGGAGGCAACAAAATTTCATATGGATTGCAGTATATACAGCATCCAATAAAATCCATGTCCTTACATCACCAACGCTGTCGCCCACGGCAGCTTTGACCGATAACACTTAAAAATTGGTATGAACTATGTAGTCTGACCTTTGAGAGTCGGCTTATTCGAAAACTAACTCAGTTGATATTCCTGAAACCAAACCACCCCTATCAAAGAGTCTAATACTTGTAGGGCATACTGAACAAAGTTGAAACAGTATGCTTATATTTGAGTTTCAATCATTATGTTCAAAACGAGAGGTTGGCTAAGCGTTCAGGAAGGTCATACCGTAAGTGCATTCAACCTGGTTTCGTTACATGTTGAAGCACTTGCTGTATGTAAGGCATAGGTATAAGTTCTATGAGAAAAACACTTTTAAATCGCCTCCTTACAATGAAAAACCAAAAGATGAAATAATCAAATAATTATTGATGATTTCGACCACAGGTCATTATCAAAATAAGCCAGACAGAACTTTTGTCAGACATAAATGACCTGTGGTCGAAATAATCAATAATTATTTCATTATTTCATCTTTTGGTTTTTCATTGTAAGGAGGCCATTTAAAAGTGTTTTTCCCATGGTTTCGTTACAGGTGATCTTCGCACTCTCTTCACATTTGGGAGGCCACATGGCGTTACTATAGACCGTGATTCGGAAGTTGATCGTTCAAAGCTTTAGGATCACCGAAAAGTCACTCTGCCGAAGTAAAAGCGCACTTACCACCTGGACAATTAAGCCTGGACGTGCTCTGTAAAAACGTTGCGGGCGTCACCTTGCTAGGCTCGGCCCTTGCACGTTTCACACAGTTAACTCCGGCGAGTGTTGCGCACAGACCGCACCCTTCGCCATTTCACACGGGTGGGGTTCACAGGGGCAACTGAATTCGTCAGAGTTCGAACACACAATTCAGCAGCACGCCTCCCAACGTCCATCGTCGGGGGCGATTTCGGAAAAAGCTGAAAAGACCGCCTGACATTGGCAAGAAGTGGTGGGACCTCGAGAACCAGCATGCCATCCATGACCCTTACCAATGATTGGTCATGCCTTTATTGAGAATGGTACCGCGCACAACAAGCCATTGTTTTATAGTAAATAATGTTTTATGATAGGCAAGAACCAGGTTTTTATTGAGCATGTAGATCGTACCATGCTCACTTTCGATGAGGTCAACCATTCCTATACATTGAGCCTGTCTATCTATCTAAATACACATAATGAAGTGCCCATAGTACAGCCAGATGATTTGGCTCCAGATAAGGCCGTTTGTTCAACCATTTGTTGCGCAGCTTATCATCACATGTAACGGTTAGCGAGGTACTATGCAGTAGTCACAAACGCTGCTTGAGATACTACCCACAGCTTACATAAAAGTGTTTTATTCATGTCACAAACGCCATGGCTGATATTCTGAGATACGAATATACGTAGCTTGGATATATATATATCTATTCTGCATATTTTATTCGCTCAGCGGCACGCATGTACCACCAAAATGATATTCAGAGCTCCACACGCGCCAGACAGCCACCTCAGGCGCCGCCTAAGTTTTGAACACATGCACACGCGCTTCTGAGGGGCGCAGTTTCACTCTAATGGAGCAGAGCTGTGCGCCTAACGGCCGAGGGTCGGCGTTTAGTCATGGGAGTTGACCAGGTGTGTGGGTAGCGACTAGTCGCCAGCGTGAAAACATCTCACTTTGTGAGAATGTCGGCAGCGTGTGTCAGGGTGTGGTTGATCAGCGCATATCGCAACACACCCCAAGGCGGGCTGAAAAGCTACCGTTGGTTTTCTAGGGAGTAGCCAGTAGGACTGAATGCCAGTGGTGGACGTAGTTTGGTCCGAGGAAAGATAAAAAGCACGTCTTTTGACCACCAAATAAAGTCAAGAATGATAATGTTTTAAGCTGAAGACAGTCCAACTCCATAGGTTACAATGCCAGTCTAATATCTGACTACACTCAGCACTCAGCAGTTTAAATTTTTACATAAAGAAACTGTGCAGCTCCTCCAAAAACTGCGAGACACAACATTTTTTACGATCATATTTGACTGTAGCTTACAAATAGATTGCCTTGAGACTGGTCCGGAAAACATAAAAACAGCTTCCCACACTTCTGATAAAAAATATCAAAAGCAGACGTTCGTCGTATATATCGCTTTACCCTTCAAGAGTATTTCATGCAATTTCATTTTACTCGGTGGAGCACCAACGGAAACTTTCTAATACCAGGCTGCATTAAAATATTTCATTCAATATCCCTTACAACACAACCCTGTTTTATACGCAGGATACGAGTGCATGAGAGCTTCTCAGTCCCGTGTGCGAGAGGTGCTTGATCTAAAATCGGACAAAGACCCCATTCAGTTGTTTCAAAAGACGTATTCACGAGTCGAATGAGCACTTACTTTGAGCCCCATGAATCCACACGCTAGCAAAGCCTTCTTCATAGCTTGGCGTCAACGTGTCCCAGTCTCAATAAGTTTCTGGGTCAATTGGGTCACTACACACAGACGTTTTTGGTATACGAATGTTGCCGAGTGCTTTAGCGCCGAAAACACGAGAATAGGGTGCCAATAACCGTCTAGCAAAGCCAGAGGAGCAAACGGTACTAGAACCAAGCTGATGACAACACTGCAGCCAGTTGTGCCAGCAGAGAATCCTCAAAGCCATGTGTTGAAAAATCAAAATGTAACATCAAATAGTTACTTCAATTACAACGCAACAAACTTTTGGCTATTTTCGTTCATTAGTTACCGTCAGGCCACGATTTTGGCCAATTTGGAAGTGATTGAATCGCGTTCCTCAATTACTACCTACTTAGTGTCATTCGTCGCTCATCACCGCACTGGTCAGAGCGACGGTCTCAGTTTGCGGGATGGGGCGGGGACGGTCAATACAACCTTCCACCACTTAGGAACTCGTCGGCTGGCGTCCGGCGCAAGTAAGATAAGATTAATATTTCATGGTCGTAGAGCCACACTTGTGCCATCTACCTCGCCATGTACCTCGTGAACCCGGCTCACATGTTCTATATTTGAGACAGTCTAATCCCATATTACGTTGCAAATTAAGTAGGTGTTTGCAGAATCGTTTGATGTGCACAGTTCCTTGAACATTTTTAAGATTATCCATAACAGCGGTTGAAGCAGATATTGATAATTTGTCAGTTGACAGTATCCATTCTGGAACTCCGTTTATTTTTTTGCATAAATATCTTGCCCAAGAGAGTCGCGCGACATAGCCCGTTTCTGTAAACATTGAGAGATTCTGATACAGCAAGGAACTAGTTTATCGAAGACTTGTAATTTCTTACAATGAACAAGTCGCTGTCAGTGCTCGTTGTGCAGGGTGCGCCTCCCCTACAACCCTAACCGGAAAATGGGTTTCAAGGCCATAGTTTTAGCGCAGATTACTCATTGAACCGATAAGTGTCAGCATATGTGCAAGAGGAAATGGCACAGTCTGAGGGTTCAATGATAACTATTAAGAATGCTTAAAGGGACACTCCGACCTTAACATTAGTTTTGAGTTGAGATAGCCAAATTGGTGGCCATGGCCTGCAAATACCGGTTTGGGCACTCACAACATCGAAAAATGCTTTAATTCCAAGATATGGAATTTCAAACTTGCAGTTTTCGGATTCTAAGGGGCTAATGCATTGGAATGCCCCCTTAGAATTTGTGACGTCAGCGGAGATCTAACGATTTTTAAATCTTAGACTAAAACCATCGTTAACACGTGGTGGTATACGCTGCTTTGCGCGCAACGTCTGCCGCACTTTAAGGCTGCCAAATTATTGCTTCCAAATAAAGTCGCTAGTAACAGGGGAGATCCCAAAAAGTAAACAAAAGTAAAAGCCTAATATCTTGAAAACCAGTGAATATTTTTCGGTGAAATTTGGTAGATAACCGCAGGTTTGTTGTCAATAGTTAAAACACTTTTCTTTAGAATTGTGTTTTTCTATTGAAAAACAAATCTGAGTTCCCTGACAATTTGGCAAAAGCTGCCTGAGATCAGTACAACTTGATGCTCGAGAAAACGGCTGTTCCAAAAATTCTGATTTTTTTCAGGATTTCTAGTGGGCCAGGTGATCTACGTTCCGGTATGGGTCTCCCCTCGGCGGACAATCTGGTGCACGTGCCACGTGACTTTGAAAATTCCCGTGTTAAGCCAATGGGCAAAATGAAAAAATGCGTTCCACGGCAGATTGCTCGAAAACGATCCAAACGACCCCCCATTTTCTTCCATGCGGATGAACCACCATTCGGTGCACTACCCATGGGTATGTCGCAAAGTGGCCGGAAAAGTCCAGAACCACGTGCCACGTGCCGTTGAAAATGACCCTGCACACCGGAAATTGGGACTTTTGGTCATTTCGGCGCACCCATGATGCATACTATGGCGTGGGTGACCAAACAATGGATGTCATCCGGTCGGCAACTGTTTAAGGTGTCGTCCAGTGGGTCAAAGTGGTAGTTTCAAACTTTTGGGATCCACCATTCTGGGGATTCTTTTTGACAATATACTTACGTTTCTTGGCGCAATGCTCATTCCACCCAGCCGGTCGTCAATGCGTTAGTTGACCCAAATGACGATTGACCTGAAGGAAGTTGGGGGCGAGGAACACGCACGTGCCATCCGTTTTTTAATCGGGCGCTTTCATCTAGGAGATTTTTGCAGATATCTTTTTGATTTGTGAAAATGACCAACATAGCGGTATGCCAGTCTTTGATAAATTATTATCTTGCTGCGGCTGGGTGCTTATTTGCGGTGTTTGCGTTTGACGGCTGGCTGGCGACTTTTAGTCGTTTTCGGTTAGCAGCTATCGTCGGTGCGGTGCGGGCGGTTTTATTTCTTTCGGCGTTTCGGCGTTTTTTGTGGTTTGCGGCGGTGGGGTGATTTTTTTTTCGCAGTTTGCGTTGGCGCTTCGGGCGTGCGTTTTGCACGTTTTGCGGTGTTTACGTTTTGCGGCGGGCGGGCGTTTTGTGTTTTTTTGCGGTGTTTGTCTTTGGCGGCGGGCGGGCGGGCGGGTGATGCGGGCGGTTTTCTTTTTTTTTTGCGTCGTTTGCGGTGTTAAATTTGTTTGCGGTTGGCGGCCGCTTTTTCGTTTTTTGCGGTGTTTGCTTTTGGCGGCGGGCGGGCGGGCGATTTTTAGGCGTTTTCGGTTGGCGGTTAGCGGGCGTGCGATGCAGGCGGTTTTATTGTTTTGCGGCGTTTTTGCGCTTTTTTTATTTGGGGTTTGCGGCGGGCGGGCGTTTGTTTATTTTTTGCGACCTTTGCGTTGGCGTTTCGGGCGTGCGTTGTGAGCGTTTTGCGGTGTTTGCGTTTTGCGGCGGGCGGGCGTTTTTCACAATTCAAAGTCCAAACCTTCGGGCCACAGCGCTCCTCGAAAAGCGCTGCCCTCGAGTATTCGTTTTCACTCTTTCTGAACCAAGAGACATCACTTTCATGCCAATTCATTAACTTTTTTGAAGGTTTGAGGGTCCCTTTAATAATTGCCTTGTCTCAGCCCAGAGCCCTGAAGCTTCCAACTGCCAATTCGGTGTCCTCAGGGATGATGCAGAATTCTACTTCGATTGTTCATGATCAATGGTCAATCATGCGCGCAACGGACAATCACGAATGACTCCAATACAATGGAAGAGAACGACGGTGAACTCATTTGAAGTTGCCCCTCAGCGCATTAAATAAACATACGCAATCAAATAATACATGAGTACAGGGGTCTTGTACCGGGACTAGCCTGATAAAATGTGATATTCATGTAGGCAGCTCATTTTAAAATGAATTGTTTCGAGTCGTTGCACCGACGAATAATACGAGTACCACCAGCCACACTTCAGTTCCTCCAACTCATGCCTCGACCTCAGGCGCACCGCTCCCTTCTGTACCTGCTAACCCATGACAGGTGTTCCCCTACCTACCGTCCCCGGGGTCCCCAGTTGACCTGTCAGCCCCTCAGCAGGACTGGGTACGATACTTCCTCATGACAAGACTTCTGCACGACCGGCCGTGCTCGCTATTCATGGCGGCGTAATGGCCCACTGCTGCTTCATAGCCGGCCGCTGTCCCTTTTAATTCGCGTATTTATTATTTTTGGTCGGCGCCGTTCGCACAACTTCGATAATGGTGGTCGACCGACGGACTCGATGCTCGGCGAAAAGCAGGAACTAATCAGCGAATGGAGAGGCCGTGGGCCCCGTGCCCCCACTCCGGGCCACAACTGCTCAAAGCGGAGTGGTGCAGTTGGCAGCCGCGCGCGCCCCGCGCTGCAGCTTGCAGCTCAAGTCCACCACTATCAGTGCCATGGCCTCACGCACGGCATTTAGCGGGTGAATTGCGTAACATGCCATCAAATCAACACAATTCAAGCACTGTTCTATGCAGCGAAATGAATTACGAAATCAAACCGAACCCAGACATTTCATTCCACAACTTGGGCGCAACTTCTCTATTTCGAAATACAACCGAGCCAATTCACTTCACATCAACTCAACCTCAACACTGATCTCCCAGCCTCACTTCCTCAATCCCTTCATTGTTCGACCGCGGAAGTCCCCTATCCATTTCACCTTATGTCTGACACAGTTCCGACATTCGGCGGCATTCGGTTCCATCTGTTTCCCTCGCCAGACTGCCAGCCGGTCACGGGGAACTCACGACGGCGCCGGGCCATCGTGCAGCCTACTACGCCGCCGATCCCGGCGCCCGAGGCGCCGGGGGTCACGGGGTGACCCGCCGTGCCCGGCCGGTCGTTTTAGGAGTCCGCACCACCGCCGCCCCGCCGCTAACCATGATTGGAAGTGGACGGTGTTTAGTGACGAGAAACCGCTGGCATTAGTTTGGTATGGGGTAAGATGTGGGTTTAAAATGTGGAAAGTAAAATGGCAGGGGTGTTAGAGCGAACCGAAACTGTAACCGATAATGTAATAATTGAACGGCGGGCGTTTCGCCAGTAAAAACGTGCTTTTCATTTGGATGTTTTAACGTGAACTAACTAGGAATTAGCAAGACGAAATGATTATGGAGCCGGTGGCCCGTTCAAGAAGATGAGACAAACGAGCAAAGTGTCTGTGTATATATAGACGCAATTTACAAACACTTATTGCGCTACAAAACATGAAAATCATAGGCACAGCAAACTAGCCTTGAAAAGACAATATAAGGGGATTCGAGCCAACCTTTGCCGTTAGATATAATATGAAATTGAAATTGGTCCTGTCTTTAATAACTTAAAATCGTGCAAGTCGATATTGAAAAAAAATAATACAGAGGCCAATGGGCAATGCTTCGCTCTTATCGCAACTGCGTTTGACATGGCATACGCGTAGCGGAAGTTTTTGGGCGTGGCTATTTGGTCATTCCGGACGAATATGATAATTCATCAGGTATGCACACAAAATTCAAGCGAATAAAACACATGAATAATGCGAGCTTCCGGCACTCGCGCAGAGTGCGTTTGAAGGATCGCCATGATAGGGTCTATTCCAATGTCAAACAGAGCAGGTCAATTAGTACGGTTTAGGGTCATTGTTTCAGCCATAATTTATAGCCTCCCGGCATGGGAGTTACACCGGATACCTAATTCAGTCGAAACTAGATCCAAGGGTGGACAAAGAAGAGTAGCGTTGGCGCCATGGCAATAAGATAACTGCAGTCATAGATAACATGATTCATGTTATCAATGCTGCACTTATATTATTGGAAGAAAAAGGGGTGGCACCCATTCGCCCTCACGAGTTATATTATTGCGAATGAAAGGCACCCATTCGCCCTCATGAGGCCGAATGGGTGCCTTTGTTATGAGTAGGTAAACCGTAAATGAATGTGGTCCCGTGGCCCCTTCCCTACAACCCTCGCTGGGCCAGAGGTTCAGCCAGTTGCCAAGTGCCGCTAACAGCCATCCACTAAACCTAAAGCTACATCATGGAGTCTTTCGAAAACCTTATCGCCTTTCACGTTTATGACATCATCCACCTCTCTTCCTCCCAGCCAAGCATCAATGAAATACACATGCATATTTCGAACAAAGCTTGGAGGCTTGCGCCTACCTCCAACTATGCTTGTTGCCTTGCATCCCCGCCGTGCCCGCGCCTCTGGCGTTGAGCGACCTTTGGCCCGAAGCTGACCTTCAGCCGAAGCCCGGCAGTGCGCTACATTATCCCCTCGCTCTCCCCTCCCCCACCCAGCCGCTGCGGCCTGCGTCTGCCGGCACCGCGCCCGTCCGCCCACAGCGCAACGCACTGCATCATCGCCGCGGGAACCTTCCCTTTGCCTTCCCGCCGCCGCAGTCCACCCACCTGTGTAAGGAACTCCGAATAAAACAGCTTCCCGCTCTCAGTGATTTCGCTCACCGCACACTCACACTCTCACAGGACGATCTCACACCAACCGCGCGCGACCGGAGCCGTTCCCATCGCGTGCGCCGGCACCGGTCGCCAGGGACTTGCTCAACAATTTGGCGGCCGCTGCGCCCAGTCGGATGACCTTCCCCAAGTGACAGTGGCACCTCTGGCGGTGCAACACGGAACTAGCGCTAGCATGTGCGGCCGCCGGCGCCCAAGCAGATCAATACGGCAATTATGGGCGGTAACCGCGCCGGGCGACGGACAGGGGGCAGAAAACGACATGTGAACACGAACATGGCTAAAATAAAAATTATAGTAATTGTAGAAAGAAGAGAGGATGAAACAACTGACAAAATGGAAGCGAATGTGTACCTAGCCTATTTGTGTACCTAGGTACATAATTGGTCTGGTTTCAGGCGGTTTGACGGCACTTTAGGTAGGTACGGTAAAAACTACCGATGTTTTACTACGAGCGGATGAAGAGGGGTGGGGGTTGGGGGAGGGATTGAGAGAAACGCCCTCCAACGATATCCCAAGAGATCTGCAGGCTCTATTATCAATGCTTTTCCACCCCACATGTTTGTTGATATTTCTATTTGTTTTGCAATTAAATTATGCCCATCATCTAATGATTGTCTTTAACAACGGTCGGTACTCGGTAGATAGAAGCTCGTCGAGTAGACATTAAAGAACTATAGCCAGCCTGTGTTCTGTTCTATGCTGCCGTTTCTACGTTACATGGACAAATGTGATTTTTCTGGGCCCGTCTGTGTCGTGCTGTTATAAACATGGGATCGGTGCGGGGAAGGTGGGACGGGGGAGAGGCACAGCTGCCCAGTGTCCAGCTCCAACGTCAAAAGCGTTGAGTGAAAGCTGGGATTTCCTGAACAATTTTGAATGTGGTGCGATGATATGTGAGATACGTGGAAAAAGAAATTGAGTGACATGTGGAAACCGAGATTCGGAAAAGCGGGGTAGTGGCCGTTTTCACGACGGCCATCTGGTACACATTTGGTGCACATCTGGTGCAGATCAGGTGTAGATTTGGTCAAATCAGGTTCAGTGTGTCTCTTAGTAGCTATCAGCTAGGATTACACTAATTGCTTATATGCCTGCTTTGTCGTATTATCAGAGAGCATCATCGACTAAAACACTGAAATAAATCCATAAAATGAAGGTATTTGCTGTAAAAGAGATTAGGTGCAGATCTGGTTAAATTAGGTGCACTCGCCGGATAGCCCGTCGTGAAAACGGCTAGTCTGACGTTATTATTGTTTCGAAGCAAATTTGGAATTTCAGTACGAGTCCAAGCATGGGGAAATACTTCGGAATGCTTTTCAAGAATGTTTAATCCAAAAGATTGGTATGGAAGTTTTTTACATCAAAAATCACCTTTAACTAAGTTATGAACGGTGGGCGGTCTGGAAAACATCACCCGCGCTGGAGGATCGATTCGGCCTCCCTTTGATGCCTAACCTAAGAGCCAAAATGTCTATTTCGATGATGCAACGACTTCTGATTCTTAAATATTTATCGTTAACCACATTATCCATTTAACCCTCGCCCGTAAACGGTGTTTTGCCACCTTCGTCCATGCAGGGGGGGGAGGTTGGTGCGACCCCCCTGGCATTTGAAAACGGAGCGTCGTAGAGCTTAGCGGAAAAGACCAGCGGATTGCTCTCAACAAGATCTCGCGATTGGTGGTATATTTTTTGGTCCTAGGTCAACATTTGACCTACTTATGACCGGTCAAAGGACACATTTTCGGAAAAATCTAACTTTTTCATAGTTCCGCGCCGATTGCGGCAAAACGGTAAGAGATATCGACTTGAAACCTTCACTATCGTGATCCTTGATCGATTCTCTATCGTTTGGTGTGTATTTCGATGTCATAACTCTACAAATGATGCGTTGGGAGCATCGAAGTCTGCAAGGTCATTTGTGCATTGGGTCACGTCAGGCGTGTGACGTCACTGACCTGACCCTGACCCAAAATGAACTACAAGAAACAACCGACGATGCCTGAAATGGATAGCAAATTCGAATTCAGGGCATCAAAATACCCCGAAAAGACATACAAGTGCAAGAAGTCATTACAGGTCAACCGAGGTCACTGACCTTACCTTGACCTTTAGTAACCTCCAAAATGTCAACGGAACGGACATTGTGCGAATGTCAAATCAGCCAGTTGTGATTCTAAAACAATCCATCAGTGTGTCAGGTCAGTCGACATTTATACCAATGTAAAGCAATCTCCAATTTAGCGTAAATCTGGCCGGAGGTTGTTCCCTTTATGACGTCATAACTCCGTGACCTAACATGACCTTGACAAAAAAAAAAAAAATTTGCGCAAAGGATGCCCCAAAGGGTACTGAAAATTTGAGCAGGCTATCTGAAACGGTTCGGCGTGTATCTAAGAAAAACCTCAGCAGGCCGGAGGTTGTTCCCTTTATGACGTCATAACTCCGTGACCTGACATGACCTTGACAAAAAAATACCAAAAGTTGCGCAAAGGATGCCCCAAAGGGTAATGAAAATTTGAGCAGGCTATCTGAAACGGTTCGGCGTGTAGCTAATGAAAAACCTCAGGGAGGGGGGGGTTGCACCCCCCCCCCCCTACATGAGCGAGGGTTAAGGTAAAGGTCGCAAAATTCATGAACAAGAATGTTCACTGGTATATAGATTCAGCATTTTTACGCAACGCTTAGAAGTACCATAGCTGTATGTATTGTTTTTATCTAATTTCGGTCAAATTTACGGACCAGTTTCGTCATAACTCAGCAGTTATATCCCACCATTATATACCTATCTATATCATAAAGATATATAGGTATTTGATAATATTTTTATAGTTAAAATCGCACGCATGAGGAAAGGCAAAAAGCGATGTGAAAACAAGGCGAACATAGCACATTTTGTAACCACGGAACAGCATATAATTCGCGTTATGACAAGTTTTGCTACAAAACGGGAACAACGTATGTTGATCGTTCATATTTGCTACCATTCTGTCATCTTCGCCAGTTTTATACGGACCCTCAGTGACCGCACCTACCCTATCAGGTGCTGTTTGTTTGCCTGTGCGTGTCAGAAGGTCAGATCCCTGCTGATCTCTCTGAATCAGGCTTTACCGAACTGCGACTCTCCAGGGCTTGCCCTGACAGGATCTTGTCTGACCTTACCCTATCCGGTTCAACGGGCTCGGGTGATGGCCAATCGGTCAACAACGTGTGGTCGGACAATTGAACAGCCGAGCTGTCGTTGACTGAATCTATCTGACCACTTGCACTGGTTCACCGGCACGAGAACTATTCAGTCATCCCGAATGCCTTAAGTTCTTATTCAATATTCATCCTATAGGTACCTAACCTTCGCCATGGTCGGGGACATATTTGACCACTCTTTCCAGTCTTTCTTTACGTATATAGGTTAAACCCAGCGCCCAGCGCCGTAAAACTTGGCATAGCTATCATGCATCAAATTTGCATCGTGTATAAAAATATTGACCCCATCGTTACCAGACGTCGGTGGTGCGTGGTGTGGACGATGGAGCTGCTTGACGGCGTCGGCTCCGTCATCTATACGGTGCTTCTATGCTCAGTGCTGTCCTCTGTGGTGCAGCTTTGGAAACACTCAGTGACTAGGTTGCTGGAGAACGTCACCACTGCAAGCTGCATGCACGATGGTAATTTCACCAGCCAAGGTTAATATAGCTGTAATAAATAAGAAACGAAATTATTGTTAATGGCAATAAACGATGCAATGTAACTCTCACCGGCCCAGTAGATTTTTCCTACCTTATCTACGTACGCTGATGCTTCACGTAAGAAATCAGCTCTCGCTGTCCACTTATTTCACCTCTAAAGGCTGAAACAAACTATTTCCGCATTCAGGAAATCGAATGCGAGAGTCTATTCAAACAAATTATAATTCTGCCCGCATCAATCGCATGCGGGAGGTGCGTGCGATTGATGCGAGCGTGCTTCCATGTAATTACCTATTTGAACAGGCTCTCGCATGCGATTTCCTGACTGCGGAAAGTCTGTTTCAGGCTTCATTGAGCTAACGCTTCGCAAATAAAAACAATGTGGTATCCGTCAGGGAAGTAAGAACGCAACGATCTGTACTTAATAACTCCTCTACGACCGGCTAAATGGTGACCTCCGAGGTCAGAACAACGATCCTAAAGGCTGAAACAGACTCTTTCCACGTTCAGGAAATCGCATGCGAGAGCCTATTCAAATACATTGTAATTCTTCCCGCATCAATCGCATCCGGGAGGTGCGTGCGATTGATGCGAGCGTGCTTCCATGTATTTGAATAGGCTCTCGCATGCGATTTCCTGACTGCGGAAAGAGTCTGTTTCAGGCATAAGGCCGAGTTCCGGCTTCTGGCGTACAGCTTCGGCAATTTTTTAAGATAAACGGTTCTCACCATTGTATCTCCCATGTATCATTCTAGACGTATCGAAAATTGTACGTTTTTTTTTGAAACGTCAACTTGCGTCAAATCAAGATCAACTCGAAGCAAATATCAAGTCAGGAAGCTGGTTTTGGAGGTCGCATGCAGGGCTGCGGAGTCGATGGATTTTCGGCGACTCCGACTCCGACTCCGACTCCGGCTTTCAAAAACCAGCTCCGACTCCGACTCCGACTCCGGGCAGAATTGTCGACTCCGACCGACTCCAACTCCCGACTCCGACTCCGCAGACCTAGCAGGGCTGCGGAGTCGACAGATTTTCGGTGACTCCGACTCCGACTCCGGCTCGGGTTTCTAAAATCGACTCCGACTCCGACTCCGACTCCGGTCACAACTGTCGACTCCGACCGACTCCGACTCCGACTCCGACTCCGACTCCGCAGCCCTGGTCGCATGCATTGCATATCATTAGCAGCTCATTCTGAGTTCACTGCTATCCTTCCGACTTGTTAACCCAATAAGGCCGATAATTTATAATGAAAACTCTGGCAATGTCAGATGAAGTTGATTATGTCAGCAAAGTGACAAAAAAGTATTTAATCGTGCAAAGCAGGCTGGTGCATCAAACTTTCCAATGCTGGGAAAGGACTGGATCAAATTCGGACCTACATAACTATATAAACGATTTCCGCATTTCCCCTGTTGAGTTATGCGTCTGGTCTGACCTCATGTGACCTTTCTTAAATCTGAGGCATGAAAATTGTTCGCACTGGAGAGCTTGCTCCTTTCTGAAAGCTTCATCTTCCTTCGAAATATTCGCTGGTATTGATAGCATTGCTAAGTTGTGACATTTTTTAACCGAATGTCATTTTTTCAGATGCAATTTAAAGCGTGTTGGCGACTTCATCAAAATTGTCCAAAGCCAAAAAGATTTTCAAACATACTTTATTCACTTTATTCGGAGGTGCATCTTACTTGGAATGTTCATTATGCCTCCGGTTTTCGAATTTTACTCATGATCGCTAGAGTTTCGAATGCATGCTAAGTGTTGTACATTTAGCTCATAAGCACTTATGCAATACAACTAGCACGATAAGATGTGTCGACGTTTTTATGCAACATTGATTTATGCTGTTTATGCTTGGTTTATGTATTTATCCTGTTTGTGTGAACATGCAGAATGCTTTATCAGTTTATCCCTTCATTTGATGCACAAACGACTCAACAGCAGCAAATGTGATAATATGTTTAAAGACGTACGACAAATCACATCTGAAATAATGTAATTGTCTTGGTTTATCGAGCTTTCAGTCGGGCCTTCCTCTCGTCCAACTCTGACTGTGTCGTCTTTGTCTGGGGAGGCGGCGCTGCAGAGCCCGCGGGCCGGGCCGGGCGGGCCACTGAATTTCGGCAGCGCGGCCCGCTGGCCCTTCTCGGCACGATCAATACCGCAGATTCGGGTGGCCCGGGCCGGGCCGGGCCGCGCCGCCGAGACGGTAGCCAGCGGCCCTCTCTGGCTGGGACGCCCGGCTCGTCGACGGCGACGGGACAGCGTCGCAGCCGACGGCCCGGCTCGGCAGCGGCGAGTGACGCTGGCGACGACAGACGGACGGACGACGGACCCACCGACACGACGTCATGCTGGTGTGCGGCGTGCTGCTCTGCATTCTGCTCCACCCGGCTGGTAAGAGCGTCAGATAATCGAGAACGGCTGAGGTAAAAGATCAGGGTGTACGGGTGGTGTTATCAGAATATTGTAACCAGTATAACGCCTTATGGGGCGACTAACGGAGCGAGCGAGAGGGTGGGCCTTGCACGTGCGAAATTTCGAGGGGGTACCTCCAACTGACTTGTGCACGGCACCCTACTAACCGGTCTCTAGCGATGTGCCAAATTTGAGCACAATCGGCCCAGCCGTTCTCGAGATCTGGAAGCGGCACCCTGCACGTGCGCACGTGCAAAATGGGTCCCAACTGACTTGTGCACGGCACCCCACTAACTGGTCCCTAACCGTGTACCAAATTTGAGCGCCATCGGTCCAGCCGTTCTCGAGATCTGGAAACGACCCCTGCACGTGCGCACGTGCAGCAGCACCCCAACTCTGGCACATGGATATGCAGTGCCTAGTGGGTGCCTACCTACATGCCAACTTTCAGCATAATCGGCCCAGTAGTTACCGAGATATTGCAACAATTACAAAACTGACACGTCTTCGTTTTGCACGTGGCACGTGCATAAGGGGTCACCCACATGCATCGGGAATAGTTCAATACTTGGTAGAAGGAATGAAGCTACCCTACAAAAATTACCCCGTGTAAATCGGTCAAGTGGTTGCTGAGATATAAGCCTCGCAAAAGCGTCCGCACGGCCGGCCGGCCGGCCGGCCGGCCGGCCGGCCGGCCGCTCATACTCAGAAATTTCCGTTAATCTAAGGAAAGACTCCGCTCGCTTCGCTCGCTCCGTAACAAATGCCTATGGGTTTCTTTTGTCGTTTGTTTACCGCTTTGGCTTGCATCTCACGCTTCTTATGCTTCAGCTCCTATTGAAGGGGTAGAAAACGAAAACATTTTTCAGGGTAAAATATAACAAATAAATTGATAAATTTCTAGATCAGCAAACTATAAAAATATGCTTGAAATTATATGCTAATGGTAATTGTCAAATACATTTGTTAAAATCGTTTATAACTGCCAACTTCTACATTGACACACAACGCATGTATGTATTGGCAAAATGTCAAAAGTGAAAGGAAGTAGGTACAAAACCGACATCAAGTAGACCAAGTGACACGCCTTTCCGGTCAAACCATGCTTGTATGGGTTACATGATCCGTACCAAATGCTGTGTGAACTTCACTCACACTAACCGTCGTATTCCTTTCAGCTGGAGTGTGGGAAAATTGGTGGACGTACACTGATGGAGTATCAGGTAAGCTGGCAATGGACATAAGTGTTAAGCTTTGGGCGTCTAAAATGTTTATAGCACACAAATTCACGCTTGCTGTAACAGGGCAAGTTGAACATGACTCTTTTACACAGTTCCGACCGTGAAGTATCTAATGCCTATGCGTAAACAATCTCACAGTTTTATTTGGAAAGAGATTACAGGAGACTAACAAAGTGCATTACACGACACACTATCTTACCATTTGCTAAGAGTAATGTATGCGCAAATCGCAAACCACAACGAATTTGCTTTTCAACGTTCATAGTCAATCTTGCAGTTCTACATATCGCGTTTATTTAGACTACTTGAACGTAAAATGGACCGAATCGCTGCAGTGGTAAGTCGTTTCACTTTTGTTCGCATTTAGCCAGTTAGTAGCATTTACCATTAATTTCTCCAGCGCAGACGAAATCTTTAATGTTGAAGAACTTCACCGCACCCGAAGCCAGAGCACTTTCGGTCACACCATTCCACTTAGCCGGGTACATCTTAGCAATGGCGTAAATCAGCCGCGACGTACCCACGAATACCTTGCTGGGCTTGCGAGCGAATTGAGCCGCGCAATAAAAGTAGCTCATATCCGCGACTGGGTCGAAAATCTCAACCTGGAACAGCCTGCAGCCACTGGCGAACCAAGCACGCTTCAAATCCAGGCTGGGGTTTGCTGAAAGAGTGACTGCTAAAGCGGCACGGGAGCAGGTGAGGGTTTCAGGGACCTCCATCTTCCAAATGCATTGAATGACTCTTCCCTCATCCTTGATAATGCTGCTGAACACTACATTCTTCTCAAAAGATTGTTGCGTTGCAACTGCTGCTTGATTGCAAGGAGGCTGTTTTATAGCATCGGTGTCTTGATCGCCGCAGCTCTTTTCTGCACATCCGTATTCTTTGTTGACAAGGGCAGCGTCACTGTCAGAAGGCTTAGTCCAATCTCTACCGATGGCGGAGGAAAACATTATTCCGTCATTTCGCTGATCTTGTGGTCTGCCGAGAAATACTGATTCACCATTGTAGCTAAGTCCATACATATCATACTGCATCGCTGAAAGGTAGTCGTACTTGCATAAATCGTATCCTTTGAAATTAAGAAACAGAACATCTTCTATAGCCGTGTTATGATATTGGATGTTCAAGAAAAGATTTCTGTCTGGTCGAGAGTGCTGGTGCACCAGACCAATGACATGGCCAAGCAAATGAACCACGACGCCTTTGTCACAAATATCGGCTACAGACATTTGCATATCAGATGCCTGGAAGCCAAGTGTAGCATAGCAGCCGTCACCTTTTATAATTTTAATCGCGCTGCTCGTTCCTTCGCTAAACTTGATGCACGTCTTATCTGACCATGCTTTCATTGCGTCAGTAATCATGCTCTTATCTGTTGGCGCCGGCGTACCAAATTCGTATGTCACCGTGTTACTCGCCCATTTGGTTTCAAGAAGCTCCATTGTGTTATCAGCGATGTAACCTGTCTGGGTGTACCTTGCCTTTTGCTCGGCTGTTACTATCATGTCTCCTTCAAATACCATTTTCTTAACCTTCCCATCTCCGACTTTCCAATTTTTCATGATCCGGTCCGTAGACGAAAGCAAGCCCAGTCGTGCTTTATCACATTCGGCCTTGACGTCTTGACTGAATATATCCAGCACAGCCTCGGTAACGTAGGTCGTCAAAAAGCAAACATAGAATAGTGGTAATAAATTTGAAGTCATCCTCATACTTTATGATGTACAAGTATAAATTGATATGGATGGTCCAACGTTGCCAATTTTATTAAAATCGAAGCATATATGGATTAAAATATATCGAGATGATTAGCATATCAGCAAATATTACTCGTAAAATCACGAGTTTTGCGTTCTTAGAATATTTTGAAGCTCTTCATAGAACTCTCATAAATCACGTGCATAGCCAACTGCCTCAACCGACATACAGAATCATTCGTTATCAGTCTGCTGAGATTGGCAATACGACTGCGCTGCTTATAAGTCAGTTGACATGTCGATGTCATCTTTTCTTATAAAGGGATTCACCGAAAACAACACAGCGGCCGAACTAGCCACATCGGGGAAGCTGGGCGCCGCATGCAGACGAGGTGTACTTGATAATCCGCGTGCGCTGATAATAATAACAATCAAATACAACGGGAGCACCAGCATCGTGTCAGAACTTAGCAAAAGGACCACGGAATGCCTGAAAATCAGCGCAGCGGAAAAAGACGTGATGACCAACATAGGGGCATTGCGTAAATAAATAACCTAGTTAGGTGCCGAGGACCGAACCCCGCATGCAGCTGCTATAATAATGCGCAATAAATTAGCCGGGGATTCGCGTCGACCCTCCAGGCGCAACACGAGAGCCATGAGCGTATCGACAGACAGACGCCTGTCATTTCTGCTGCTAGGCGTAGTCCGAGCCAATTGGCCACTCACCGGAAGGCCAGGAGAACGGTACAAGACGTGTGTGCGCCCCGCAAAACAAAAACACTCGCGTGCGCTCGTCGACGCGCGTACACTGACTCGCGCCGCACCCAGCTGCGTATATAGCACTGGATAGCGCTTGCTCGCATACAGAGAAAGGTCGTTGGCCCGACCGCCGCTGTTGCGGCTAGTCGAGCCAAACACACATTTAGTCAAGCATAGGCAACACTGCCATAAAAATTAAAATGCCAGATGATAATGAATTAAAGAATACGTTATAAAGCATTAATAAATTTTGTATTAGTTATAGGGGCACATATGTAGGTATGTGATGGTGGGTTTCTTATTCAAAGAGGCCATGTAAATACAAGGAGCATGGCATGGCTCAAATCTCTGACAATTCCCAGCAGTTTTGTGCGCGTTGTTTCCAAGGCGTCCCCAGCCATTTAGATACGGTGCGACCAATTTTCCAGCAACAGGGTCTTTTGGCGATAAGAACTTTAAGGCGCCACGGGGACCTATAATGCTGTCAGTTCCAGCCAGTGAAAGCAAAGCGATTTGGAGCAATCCAACCCTCAAAGTTATCGGCTTACATCTTTTATTTGCTCAATACATATGGTCATTCATATATACATATAACTATCATTGCGTTAAATATTTAAAATAGGGACTTTTGCATGCTGAAGTCAGCCGGCTCCAATGAAGTAGCATGCAAGGTTTTGATAATGCTATGAATAAACAAGAACTACATACTGTTTGTCCATGTACGATAGAATTGCTTTTGTAAGTGGCAATAGCTCAATGCCGATGGCTGAGCTTGGTCGGAGTGTTCCTCCGACAGTTCCGCTAAGCGTGACCGACTCGAAGTTCAGTCGTGTCACGTGGAACAAATGTGGCCAATTCCCTTTCTCGACTCTAGCTGTCCCTAAGTTGTAATTGTAACGCCTGCCAGTAGCGTATCCCATGGGGATCCACCAAGAAATACAACTGACCTGTGAACCCAATCACGTGACAAAATGACCTCAGCCCATGGCAAGACTCTGCAGGGACCACTGACGGATGCACAAATGGCCGAGCCTGTTTTCTCAGACACATAAAGTCGACACCGATTCACATACCTACAACAATGAGACCTTTTTCGTCGTATGTATTGAGAGGGATAATGCGCCGAAAAAGACTTGCATGCAAGTGTGACTATGACTGTGGGTTTCCGCTTGATGCAGGCTGCAGCTCGTCCTAAGCTCCCGATCCTACAAAGTAGAGCGGAACATATCACCGTGCTCAAAGCAGTGTGACATGTCTAGACTTCTTCTGGCTGGTTGACGACGCAACGAAGTTTTGTCGATTCGCGGAATCTAGAAAGAAGAAACGGTGCTGTTTCATGATCGTGGTTATCACGAGATTCTAGAAATTCAGGTAGAATTGCTGGAATCCCTCGTGTTGAAACATGCAGTGAGCACAACCAAGAGAAAAAAAGCTGTAGAGAAAAACACAACCAAATTAAAAACGAAGCATTTCATATATTTTTTAACGCTATTTGAATGTGACATTCTCATAAGACAGTATGTTGCAATAATAGCTCTTCAACTGACCTCTTTTGTAATTTTTTTCTTCAAGTGGCTCACTGTTGTTGGGAAAAATTGCCAAACATAATATTCATCTTTTATTGTTAAATGATAAGATTAACCCGCGCCCCGTTGGGCTCTGCTGACGCGCCCCGTTGGGGGGGCATTTTGGCCCCCCCCCCTAAGATCTCGAGAACCACGCAACCTAGCGACAAGCGGCAAACGGTGTTGGATAGCCCTATCAGGGAACTACCTTGTGACCCAATTTTATTGACCCAGGTCAAACCGGTGACGTCACAGGTCAGGTCAAAGGTCCAATTTTCACCGTTTACAGACATTTCAAGAAATGCGTTGTAAAATCGAGTAAAATGCATTTCATTGAAAATCATCGACGGGGAAATGTTCTTCAAACACATATTTTGCTATTTGAGGTCACTGATACCAGGTCAGGTCACAGAGGTCAGGTCACTGGGGGGTCACAATATGAAAGTGTCGTGTGATACATGTTTTATGGCCTATTTTACATGACAAATGCGATTATGTGGGTCAGGCAGCCTTTGGGGCCAGCTTAGGTCACGTTTTGGTCAAGGTCAGGTCAAGGTCAGGTCAAGGTCAGGTCAAATTAGGTCAAATTTCAAAGTTAATATTTTGCATAAAATGGGTATTAAATCGATGCAGCTCGTCACGGGGAGTTCAATGGTGGTCTTTCTTTTGCCGTACGTGGTCTAGAATCGCTAAAAATTGAGTTCAACAATTTGACGTCATCATTTTTGAACAGTTTTTTTTTTTTTCGCTAAAACTTGGCCAAAAAACGAGATATCGATCTGATATTTGGTATGTATATAGAAGAGCGCAGGGAGTATCACAAATATTCCGGTTTTTTCGAAATTCGGAAAAATTTTGGATTTTTTTCAGTTTTACTAAAAAAATCATTTTTTTGAAGTTTTTTGGGTCGAAAACCCAAAATTTTGAAAATCCGAGATGGCAGTTTTGTAGCGCCGCTATTTGTCTATTAGACCATATAAAGAACTTTGAAATTGCTTGATAACTGTAGTCTGTAGATTTGGTGAGCGTTTCAAGATTGCATGTTGTTTGCTCATTTTTGCTCGAACATGACCTCAGTTTGACCTCAATAACTCCTGACCTAAGGTGACCTAAGACTTGAAATTTGGTGTGAAGGTGTCAAATTGATGCCCGGGAAGGTACTGAAAATTTGGCGGCGCTTTTTCTTGCTATTCAGGAAAAACCACCGGGGGGCCAAAATGGCCCCCCAACGGGGCGAGGGTAAAGATAAAAGATAGAGGGTTAAAGAAGATGCTTTTATTAACAAGCAACGGGTAGAAAGTCATCCGAAACTAGACTATTTACTTGAGGATATTTCTGGCAAGACCATTCCGTATAATTTCGTCAGCCAATAATTCATGTTTTAAATCGATTTTTTTTCACACTACATTCGGATTGATCTAAAAATGCTTATTGTATGTATGGCATGGAACATCTCTGGATTAACATTCGGACATCGGTCAGAACTGAGAGCAGTCTCGCCAACATCCCGAGGTGACCGTTCAATCTGTTCTGGCGCCCCGCTTTTGGACAGTTTCCCCAGTGGCATTAGTCATTCTGAGAGCGCGATGAGTCATCGGGACAGGGTGACTCGTCTCTCGTCACATCGACCGTGCAGTAACTGACACTGGCTCGTACACTGGCTACACTAAAAGAGAAGCATTGCGTAAGAATAACCGCGCAAGCTTGCACTTAATTGAATATAATTGACACATTCCTATCCTCTTTTTTCAATTTCACTAGCATGAAACACCAGTCGCTACCAAATCCTTCAACGCATCGTGCTTGTCTCTTAGTTTGTGAAAACACGTTATCACAATTCAAGACCGACCCTGAGGGTGTTTCCTGGGTGTTTCGACGCCTTTTCGCGGGCACGCTTCCAGACATCGACGCCTTGGTGCGACACCGTCGATGGCGACGAGGCATGCAAAGCAGGCGACGATTCAGCGCCATTACACTAATGAAGAGACGACGTAGAGGGCGGAGTCGGCGACACATAGACGGCGGAGACAGGCGTCGGGGATGAGGGAGGATCCTGTATGATAAACAGGGACGTGATGGTAGACTCTGCGCAACCAGAATATTCAGAATTCAGAGTAAGGCTAATGATATTACAGCGCTACGAAGTGCTGTAATGTGTGGGTCTAAGACAGAGTAGCACAAAAAAGACCAAACCACTAAAATACTGGAGCCGGGTATTTATAAAAATATCAGCATTTCAGCCATTCCTGATTGTTAGGATTCTGGAACCCGTAGGTTTACCCTAAACTCCAGGGCTGGTGAGCCACCATTGGTGCCATTTCCATAGGATGCAAAGGCGGCGAATGTATACCGGCCAATGGGCCGATACGGGTCGGTGGACACGGAGCCGACGAAGCGGTGAACAATGATGGACGACCCGGCGCAGGCCAACGGACAGGGGAGGGCAGGGGAGTGGAGAGGGCAGATGAGGAGAACAGAGAAGAGGGGAGAGGGCAAAGGAAGAGAGAGGAGAGAGAGAGAAAGAGAACAGATGAGGAGAGCAGGAAGAAGGGGAGAGGTCAAAGCAAAATTTGTATTTGTATTTGTATTTGACAGTTAAAACACTCCACAGTAAAATGGCTATTCCGAGTGTCGCGTCACGGTTAAAAGGAAAAACAAGTTAAGATACACTCATCAATCACATCAACAGAACACAATTCAAATCACACATTCATCCTTAAACACGCAGATACAACTCGGAAACAGAGCGTTTAAAAGCTCCCAGAGGGAGATGTCTAATGTCATGGGGCAGACGGTTGTACAACTGGGCTATGCTGTAGAGCAGGCGCCGCCTCCCTGCTTCGGTTCTCACGCGTGGGAGAGACAGATCAGTGTCCCGCCGGGTTGAGCGTGAGCGAAGGGAAGAGTTGGCCAGGATTTGGGAGGACATAGTATCCGGCTCTTCGGTGCAGCGTATTTTGTGGAGGAAGTTAAGAGAGTGGATTTCGTACAACTGACGGGCGGTAGGCCAGCCCAGTTCCTCTCGCACGTCCGATATGTGGTCAAATTTTCTTCGGCCGGACACAACGCGCAGCGCAAAATTGAGAACTTTTTGGAGGCGTTGTGTGTTTTTGTCCGACCCGTTTCCATAGACCGAGAGACAATATCGGACGTGCGAGAGGACCAAGGCGCTGACCACGGTTGTGGCAGAAGTTCACAAGGGATGTGGTGACGCACGTGGGACAGCCCAATGAGGATACCGTTGCATTTTTGGACGAGGGCCGATACGTGAGCGTCCCAGGTGAGGTGCTTGTCGAAAACCACGCCAAGGTTCCTCACCGTGGGGCCCTCACGGATCGTGTCCTCACGGAACCGAATCGAGATGGGATCCAGGCTGCGGCAATTTTGGCGCGAGCCAAAGACGATGAGCTCAGTTTTAGCTGTGTTAACTTTTAAGCCGTTGGTATGAAACCAGGCATCAACAGAGTCCAAAATTTGTTCTAAAGTGGCGATGAGATGAGGGAGGGAATCTTTTTGCCAGAAAGTAGAATTTGGGTATCATCAGCGTACTGCACCACGTGGGCCCCGGGAGCGAAAAGAGGGAGGTCATTGGCAAATATTTGGAACAGGAGCGGGCCCAGCGAGGATCCTTGGAACACGCCGATAGGATTGGGTAGAGGATCGGAGAGGACTCGGTTTCCTCGCCCGTCAGTTGTGCAAACTGATTGGGAATGGCCACGGAGGTAAGAAGAAAACCAGGTCGGATCGATAGAATAGGTTTGAAGTTTGGATAGTAGCTTTGAGTGGTCGATGACGTCAAAGCATTTGGAGAGATCGAGGAGACATAGGAGAGTGAGTTCCTGACGGTCGGTGGCAGAGAGGATGTGATCGGATACGGTGGCGAGCGCGGTTTCTGTGGAGAGACAGGAGCGGAAACCGTGCTGGGATGAGGAAAACAGATGGTTGCCAGACATGTAGGTGTACAGCTGCTGCTGAGCAACTTTTTCTACAAGTTTGGCAAAGGCAGGAACAATTGAGATAGGTCGATAGTTGGATGGATCAGAAGGATTGCCCGCTTTGTGGATGGGGTGGACGATAGAGTGCTTCCAGGACGCGGGAAATTCACAGGTTGTGAGACAGGTGTTGACAAAGTAGAGAAAGACGTGACCGATGGAGTCGAAACAGAGGCGTAGGATCCGGATGCTGACACCGTCGGAGCCGGAAGAAGAGGAATTTTTCATGGAAAAAAGGACACATCGGAGAGAGTGAAGGGAAATAGGTTGTAAGGTGAGTGCACAGGCGCCTACTCTAGGTAGCCTGCAAGGAAGATGAAGATGAAGGGGCTCCCCCCTGTCCCGGACCTCAGCCGCGACCCGAGGGCCGACCCCCACAAAGTACTCGTTCAGCTCGTAGGGGGTGGCCTCAGGCACGACTCGCTGAGTGGACCTCTTGCCCTCGATCACCTGCCGAAGGTTGCGGAAGGTGGAGGCCGCACCCTGCCTCCTCACCCGGCTGGCAATGTCGTTTTTAACGTCACGACGTATAGCAGATTTTACTTGTTTGTCCAGGGCGAGGAAGGCAGGAGTCCGGCCCTCTCGGGCAAGAAGTCCACGGCGCCGTGCCATGAGTCGCAGGGTGGTGTCCGAGGCAGGGGGTGCAGAGGGGTTGCGAATTTTGAGACACCGTAAGGGAGCATGAAAGTCCAGGATAGGTAAGAGTAGCTCAGTAAAGGCAGCCCACTGATCCGTCAATCCCACACGCGAGAAAACCGGGCTCCAGTCGGTGTGACAGAGCGAGTCATGAAAAACAGCGGTATCGATGCGGTCAAGGCGTCTAGAGTAGACAATGGTGGGTCGAGCTCGAATCTTTGGTATGGTAAGACGTGCTATGATAAAAGAGTGATCACTGTATGGACATGACATAACACATACATCCTGGACTAAAGTAGTGCAATCTGATATGAAAACGTCTAAAAGCGATCCGGTTCTAAAAGTTGACTGGTTGACAAACTGATGGAGACTAAAACAGTGTAAGAAGTCTGTGAGCCTGACCCTACCACAGTTCGAGTTCGAAGCGAGCAGGTCACAGTTCAAGTCACCGGCGATAAGAATGGGATCGGATGACATTAAAAGTACACGCTGAAATTGAGATTCAAAGCAGTCGAAGTCAGCTGATAAATGAGCACTGGTGGGGCGAGGTGGTCTATAAGCCGCGCATAAACTGAATTTCCTACCTCTAGAGTCTGACACTGACAGCCACAAGGTTTCAAGTTTGCAAGACTCGCAGTTGCACACCGACCGGAGCCGTTTGACTTTTAACCCAGCTTTACACAGAACGGCGACACCCCCATATCCCCTTCCATCAGAGCGATCAGCCCGTGTTAGAGAGTAGCCTGGGAAGTTGACAAATCTCGATAGAGTCTCAGGTTTCAGCCAGGTTTCCGATAAAATGCAGATGTCGCAGCTAAAATGATCGAGATCGTGACGCAATGACAAAATTTTTGGTTTCACTGATTGTACGTTAAGAGAGATAACACATAAACCCCCATCCCCAGCCCCACCGAGCACCCTTCCCGAAGTCCGTCCCTGTCCCCTTCGATGATGCTTGCCCGCACGTCTCCCCCTGGCACGTCCACGTCCGCCACGTCGAGCCGTCCTCGCAGCCACCACACATCCATCGCCGCCAGCTGACGGCTCCAGGCAGCCCACGTAGCGCGGGAGACATAGGGAGAGACATAGAAAAAGGGAGAGACATAGGGTAAACGAGAAAAAGGGTGTAAGGAAAGAGACAAAAGTATGTGGATAATGAAGAAGAGTTGGAAAGAAAGGGAATAAATAATACAAGGGAAGAAGGGTCATTCTGGAGTGTATGGTACTGAATTGACGTCTCAGTGGGCTTAGCGCGACCTCAGGAAGGGTGTCATGCAAGGCCATCTCTTACAAAAGCTCGCCGGAACTTGGGGAAGGAGAAAAAACTCGGCTTTTGTGCATGTTTTCAATTACCACTGGTTATTTGGAAAAAAAAAACAACAACAACAATGACAGAACAAGGCTCCCAACTAGGTCAGCTTAGCATCCGATGGCTAGCGAACAATTGACCAACACCCTTTCACGTTATTGCTATTAAAATGCTCATTCAGTACAGATTGCTGGCTGGCCACTGATGTCAAAAGCTCCCTATCGGTTCCTTACAGGCAGTATGTGAACTATCCAGCCCAACAGCAGCAGTAAACACATTGACCTCATAAATATCCCCAAAGTCTGTTGAACAACCCCACTATCAAACCCTACCACCGCCGACGGACGGCTGAATGTTATCGGCCGATAGTCAAAGCACCGTGTCACCAGTCTGAAAAGCCAAGCGCCCCACCCACGCTGAGCTGGGCTTTACAGCCGGCCTGCTGAGGCTGCTGCGGTCTGGCGCAGTTCCCAGGCTTGGAGGCCGGCCTGGACGGAGCCCGTGGTGGTGCAGAATCCTGCCTTTGTCGGTGGGCGATGCTGATGGATGATAAAATAATAAACTGTGAAGTTAGTGAAATTAAAGAAACAAGTAGAAAAAAACACTTTGAAATGAATCGAACTTTCATGTGAAAAAATACGACTGTATATACATAATTCAATACAAGAGAGAGAGAGAGAGAGAGAGAGAGAGAGAGAGAGAGAGAGAGAGAGAGAGAGAGAGAGAGAGAGAGAGAGAGAGAGAGAGAGAGAGAGAGAGAGAGAGAGAGAGAGAGAGATCCAGGCACGGCTCCCAGTGAGGTTCCTGCTGTCTCCATGTTGACTCGCGGCCGTGAACGATTGGCCTAATGGCGGTCTGCTGACGCCTTTTAGCGTCAATAAACCAGTGTTCGTTCGACTCTATAGAAGATCGGCTTTCCAGCGCGACCAGCTGAATTTTAATGGCACACAAATAGGATGTTCTTACTTTCTTCCCAGCACACAGCTTGTGAAGTTCGTAAATGAGGTCATTGGTGACAAATAATGAGCCTTCTTTGAGCTCCTTTCGTTGTGGGTGGCCAAAATTACGTTACCGGTAGAGAGTAAAACAGATTTTGTAGTCAGTTCTTCGACTATTTTTTCCAAGTTTTCTCGAGAAGCCCTGTTTCGAATTTCCTAGTGCATTAAAGAGCCAAAAGCATGAATTAAAGATGTGAATGAACATTGGTCACTGACCAATCGCCTCTTCATTATCAACTCGTCATTCACTGGCTAAGGTGAAAATCAGTTAGCGTGACCTCACTGCGATTGAACAAACAAGCCTTTTGATTTTGAGATAACGTTTCAGAGCGCTCGCTGACCTGACGTGACCTGACTGCCACCACAGGTCCAGAGAACTGGAGCGACTTTGTGCCGGCCTGGCGGATCTGCAAGGAGGGGCGACAGCAGTCCCCGATCAACATCGAGCCAGCACGACTACTGTTTGACAAACACCTGCGCACCGTCTACGTGGACAAGGACAGGGTGAGCTAGATATTGGGAAAGGACACGGTGAGTGAAATGGGAGGAAAAAAACATGTGAACACTGGGGCATTCAGAGGAGGCATAAAAGTGAGAGCTCTGAAAGGCGAGGTCGGCATCGGTGCAGGTTGCAAAGGAGCCAAAACGAATGCAATCGGCACAGAATTAGCTATCAGGTAGGCATAATAAGTGTAAGCATGTTTGAGGCGGGGGATGGGATATTCATTTTTCAACCCTTGCACATAGCCATAGCGAAATCCTGAAAGCCTGGAGACCCACCGTCCTATCAATGCAATCCACTGAGACCAGAGCCTTGTGAGACACGTGTATGTATGTTGTCGAGTTAACACATTGAGCTCCCACGTCCCTGTATAAAGCACGGCTAATTAGCTGACTGGAACCTAGGTTTGTAGAGCCGAGTGGTGCCTAATTAGATTTCCATTCTGTTGACTAGTGTATAGAACAGGCGGCAAACATCAAAGGACCTCTCACCAATTGAGTAATGACTACTTTGCACTTTCAAACATTTAGGTCACTACGCCACTTAAGGGATTTCTAAGGAATTGTGCAATGTTTTTTTTTTAATTTAGTCTTCCCGGCATGCCTAAGGCAACCGCCAGGGAAAGGGAAATTACTAAGGCTGGCAATGAGCCAGATCTTTCGTTTTACTTTACTTTACTGTCAGCTATTTAATTCTGACCCAAGCAAGAGAGAGAAGCAAACTTTACTTTAATTCGGCTCATGTGGCGTCCGATTAACAAGGCAAGGGTGTCCAGAAAGGGGGTAGAATATTCATACTTGCTGCTGTAAATCTTGCTGCTGATGGTGTGAGGTGTTGCAATGTGTGATGTTTGTTGTGGGATGTATTTACCAGGAAAAGTCCTAACTAGAAAAAAACCTGGTGCCTAAGTCCAGGGGCAAAAACTGTTGAGTACAGTAAAAATCCCCGTAATAGTTACGTTACGTTATATCTCTAATGTGGACAGTGAAAGTGTAATTGCGCAGGCTGTTCGCAGGGATCGGCCAAAATAAAAACCGGCCTTCCGAGTGAGACAGCCAGCGGGTTATGGCAGCCGGTGTGACCCGGGTGCCCCAGTCATGTTCCGCCCGTCTTAGGGGTACAACTCTGACTGGAATTTGGTGGCTCTGGAGGAGTAGCCGTGAGGCATAGCTCGACTCCTAGGCAGCGATGTTGGTAGGGCTAGTGGTTACCCGTTGGAGGAATTCTCTGAAGGAAGATACGGCATCCGTGGTGAGGGGGTCCGTCAAAATAGAAACCAGCCACGGCTGCCCTGTACGCTTTGGATGCTGCTCAGACCCAGACCGAGACGGACAGCTCTCAGACGACTGACGCCAGCACCCAAACGACCACACTGACCACCTCCGACTCGACCTCTCAAACTCGACCCGCCCGACTGGTCTCCGCCCGAAGTCCAGACTGACAACCCCGACTCACCGACACCAACCCCGGACACCAACGACCTCGGCTGCTCTCGAAGCAGGCCGTTCATCCGAGGCTACACGGCGAGCTTCCAGACTGACGGCCCCCAAAACGATTGTGCAATGTGCAGGCATGCTGATTTAACCGTGTTCTAGAAACGTTTCAGAATGATTCATTTATCACTTTGTCGCACCAACGTGCACACAAGAACGCAAGCACACCAACCCGTAACAGCAGAGCTCGTGAAAAAAAAAACAGCTCCCAATAACACTAATGTTCTCAGCCATGCTTCGTAATACTCATTACCCCCAAGGCTCTCATCAAGTGACGCCTCTCTTCTCACTCTGCAGGTGCGTGGCATCCTACGAAACACGGGTCATGACGTCACTCTGACGGCAGACCCGTCTCGGACGGTGAACATCAGTGGCGGCCCGCTCTCCTACCAGTACACATTTGAGAAACTGCAGCTGCACTTTGGCCTGGTGCCCGACGACTGGCGACGCTCCTCGCGGCATGTGGCCGGCTCAGAGCACGTCGTCAACGGAAAACGCTTCCCCGCTGAGGTGGGTGATGCGGCGAAAACACGGGTGTGATCGGAACGAAAGTTTGAGATGGTTGAAAGTTGAATTCGCTATCGAAAGCCAATGGCAGCTGCAGTATTTTCGGTCCTTAAACATATTAGAAGTATAATGAGGCACGAATATCATGCCATCAAGCATTTGCACAAGAATATGCTCTAAATAGGCCATAAGGGCACATTTTGACTGCACCAATGAAAAAGGCAGCGGTGAGGCTTTCACGCCAATCCATGAGGCCATTGAGATAACACTATATTTGACCTCTCGTAAACCGTTGGTGGCTCAATTTCTCTCATAGCCGTGGCAAACCAGCGCGTTGGTCTCTCCTCCCCCTCAATTACGGCTGGAACGGAGGATAGGCCGACAATGGGCACCGCTCTGCCAGCAGTAGCTCCTTGCTAATGACGCCGTTAGCAGTCTCCTAGTCGTGCCTGATGTCCTCTTCAGCGACATCCGAGCGTATCCGTGGTCATCTGAGAGACAATCTGGAGACATTTGACCTGAGCTCCCCGGCGGTAGTTAGTGGTCATGCGCCCCTCCCTCCCCCTTATCCCCCGAGCGGCTCGCGGTATTGTCTTGAATTGGACGACGTCTCTGTTAAATGGCGTGTCCAGGGACAGTGTGACGGTGACAATATGGTAAGGGATCGGGCTTGTGTCTGAAAACTCGCCTCTACAGCAATTTGACAGTCGACTCGTGATACGTGAAGCATTCCTGAACACAAGGCTGGCTGCAAATAAACTCGACTTTGTGTTTTACCTCTTGGTGATTTAATGCGGCGTGAATTTGCCTTGCCAAGCCCGAGGCTTGCATCTAATGAGACACTTCTGGGACTTTCTCCAGCAGAAAACGCCTCCAGTCAAGTGAGGTTTAGAGCGAGACTATTGTATTGTCGTTGCCTGATGTGTGCGGTTCGTTTCAGATCCATTTAATGGGGTACAACAGCCACCTGTACCGTAACTACAGCGAGGCGGTGGATCAGTCGCATGGCGTAGTCGGCATCGCCATCCTCGTCCAAATCGAGGTGAGTCTGATCTATACGAATAGTTTGTAAAATTGGATGTGTTTTCTAGATGATATGGGCTAGTTTTTCAATATTGTGTAAAAGCTAGTTTGCCCTTGCAATCACTTTCACTTCCTGTATTTTGTCTTGTGCAAATACAACTCAAGCAGCGGTGAGTCTAAGCTGGAGCCCATAACATTCCTTGATTACATTCAGTTTCCCCTGATTGTGGTGAGAAAGACATTCGTAATTTAACGATGCCAATAAATGGACAGTTGGTCATCAGCCGGGCCAATCATTAGCTAATTGTAGTTTTATTTCAACCATTCGGTTACGCATTCGGCGAAAATGACGGCAAATCAATTTTCAGACAATTGGATTGACCAAAATGAGCTTTGACTAGAATAAGAATGAGCAAAATGATTGCGTACATTTGTGCCCTCAAATATCTGCTCTCTTTTCAGTAGGAAGAAACGTATTGATGGATCTCTAGGAAAGGCACATAAATTACGCAGAGTACAACGTTGGGTGTACTGTACTTACACTGTACATACAGATATTTTGGCAATGACCTCAGAGCTTGGCGCCACATACGTGAATAACTAAAACCCCATCGCCGAGGTCACCGGAGCAGAGGGCCCCTGAAGCGACCAGAGTCGTAAAGGTAGGCGGTCATCGGTGTTAGCTCATACCGCATGCATTGCCTCCGGCGATAGAGTGGGAGCTGAAGGGTTCAGGAGGAACCAGGAAGAGAGGAAGTGACTACCTCTACCCGAGGTGTGTGAATTCTATAGTGAAAGTTTTAGTGCGGTTCATGGTCATGGATTATTTACCTACATGGTCTCAGGGAAAATAGATTTTATGTAAATATACATAAAATCTATTATATTTGTACATTCAACTAATATTTCAGTGCTGTATATTTTTTGTTATATTCCAGGTCAATTCATTACCGAACCCGGAGCTCGGAACAATCATCAATGAAATGAAGCGGACAAAATACCAAGGTAAAGGTTATACAAGTCATCGATCGTTAAGTTTATGCATGAGCTGTCCGTACGTCCATACGCTGTCCATACGCTCGTTACGCTGTCTTAATATCCCATCAGCTACCCTCCCTCCCGTGTCCTCTGTCTTACCACCACGCCTCTACCCACGGCTCCGTTCAAGCTTAATTGCACCTCAACAAACCCCAAACGGCAAGCGATGGGCGCGAAACGCCCAAACGCCGCCGTCATTAGCGACGTGCCTGGCGACGAGGTGGCCATCCATTCGGACTGAGCCGGGACCCCCAGCTCCTCTGTGGCCGGCTCATTTCACTAACGTGTCGCTGCACCCCTGGGAGATGGGTGTAATGAGAGGCGCGGGAGCAGCCGGCACGGACGGAGCGCGACCCGGCATCGGCGCGACGCTCCTCAGGGGCGAGCGGGCTGGGACGAGACGGCTGAGGAGCAGGGACGAGGTGTGCGCCGTTATTTAGTTAGACTGAGAAACGGGGAGACGGTGGAAACGGGTAAACGAGGTGATGTGTAAAGCACATCAAATTGGCTTGTGAACGCTTTTATTCAGAACTACCAATACATATTCCGAATAAAAATGTTGTCCAGTGCCAAGCATAACGTCCTTACAAGCATTCGTTACATGATACACTTTTTGTACTGATTTTACTGGCATATACTAATGCGTTTTTCTAGACGACTGGACTCGACTGGAGGGCGTTTCTCTGGTGGGTCTGCTTCCCAACACGGAGCAGTACATAACGTACGAGGGCTCCATCACCAGCCCCGCCTGTCAGGAGACAGTCACCTGGATCGTCTTCAACAAGCCCATCTACATGTCGCACCACCAGGTACGCGACCAACATTGCATTTGCAGAGCATACACATATTTCGAAGAGTTCATAACATAGTTAAGCTCCATGTTTGAAAACTTTAAGCTTCATAACAATCAGATTTTAATACAAAGTCAATAAATCCTATTACATCAAACTTTTTCACCACATAGGCCATTTACCTATGGATTTAAGATTGCGACTGTGTTCTTTTGCACGCACAGCTTCCGATTCTGAAGCAGCTGAAGCAGCGCTCCAGGAACGCGCCCGACCAGGACAGTCTGGGGAACAACTACAGACCGGTGCAGCGGCTCAACAATCGGGTCGTGCGAACAAACATCGACTTCGAGCCCAAGGTGCGTGTCACGTAGAAGTTAGCACTGTTGGCCTGAATGGTAACAGACTTAATTAATGTCGGTAGACAAGTCACTGATTAGTGCCAGCTGGACCGTTCACACTATCATACATTTTAGCTCAAGCCTTATCACACTCAAAGTTGCACATCGAGGCGGAGGGAGGCGTGAAACATTTCCATAACTCGCTCCCGGATCATGCATCAGCAAAAGGTAAGCTGTACAGTGGATCTTATTAGGATCTCCAGACGTAACTAGATGGCGTTGAGCCTTAGTCGAGTCCATGTCAAATTCAAGGAGAGGTCACTAGCGAGCTGGGCCCGATGGGGAGGTGGGCGGGGAGGGGGGGGGGGGGCGGTTGGCGAGGTCACGGTGCGGGTGACCTGTCAAACAGCCCCGGCGCGGTGGGGCACTGCCGTAGGCAAATGGCGCACTCCAGTGTTGTTCCATATCGCGGTGGTGGGCCGGGCGGCCGGTTAGCTTGGCAGCTTGGAAGGAAAGGATAATGAGGCATGGTTTTGCTGTGGCCGGTTCACCTGCTGTTACTTATGATGCACCCAGAGTAATGCAAATGTGGCGTTGATAATGCAGCTGGCAATTGAATGCTAGCGAATGCTCCGAGCGCCTAGCTATAAGGATTAAGATTATTTATGTCTCCTGAAATTTTCATTGAATATAATTCAAGCACTAGAGAGATCGTATTCGTTCGCCAGTTTTTTGACCGGCTGGCGTTTCTTGCGTAGAGCGCCCTTGGGCAAATATTTAGGCATAACGCAGGTGATTTTTTTTTCTGGTAAGACGCCTTTAGGGTCAAATCAAGCAGTGGCGGCGGAACACCTTTAATGAAGTGGGGGCACTGCCGACTTTTGGTCCCATTCTTTCCATGCAACGCCCATAGGGCTAATGTTAAAATGCCAAAATCAAACGGGGGCACGGTGCCCCGATGCCCCCCTCCCCACCCCACCATGCCTCATTATCCGCATGAAATCAAGTCGCTAAGAGACGATGAGGAAAAGTGGACGAACGCCACATTTCTGTGCATGAAGTCTCCAGTTAAATAAAGCTAAAAGTTATTTTACGTGTAAGCTAAAAAAAACAATAAGATCAGTTAATAAAAATATTTGACCCGAAATTAACTTCTGTTTTGTCTGACCATGATTGCATGTATGACCCCGGTCCAGCCTGGTTCAACTCGGCCCAACCTGGTTCGGCTCCCCCTTTTTTAATATAAATTTGGCCCGAACCTTTTGAATGAAAGGAATCACAAGGACTGAGTCCCCGCTAAGCTGAGCTTGTTAAGCGTTGAAACCTGCCATCTACCCTCCGATCAAGCAATTCCTGGTCTATTGCAGACTATGGTTTTGAGGTTTAGTCTATGGCAAAGTGGTCTGTGGTTTAGAGTCCAAATTTTAACGTGCGCACATAGCCACGCACGGCCAGTCCCCTCGCTGACTTCGCCTGGCAGCGGCCTGCCACCAACCACAACCATACCCGTCAGGAGGCTAAAAACGTCAAGCACACGTCGTGTTTCGAACCCGGACTTTTGCAACCGGGACGTGCGCCTTCACCACATGGCACATGGAGTCCAACGCTCTACCGACCGAGCTACCGGGACGGACATTTACCTTGGGGTTTCGCCTCGTGACATTGACAGACGTCAGACACTTTGGCCGAACTTTAGCCGAAACACTGAGCATTTGAGCAAGCTGCGCAGGGCGATAGGTGCTCGTAGCGTTGAGGTTGGGTAATCTGTGAGCTGAACGCGATGTCGTGAGTTCGAGCCCCACTCCCGGGTCTGGTTTTATCTAGACACAACCAAAAACTTTCCCTCTACTGCAACACAGCTAAGCACGATGACATCTTTCCCCAATATCTTTCCCCAATCTCTTCCCCAAAAGTCAAAATTATCGCTTATAAACGTTTAGCTAAGTTTAATTTTTTAGGAAAATATTTTTGGTCATTTTTCTGGAGTCATTTCAACTCTTTTTTTTCTTTTCTGATTCTTTTCGACCCGATAAAACCCACCAAAACTGAACGTGCCAAATGAAAAATATCTAACTCAAATAACAGTAGAAAAACACGGAACAAATAGTGCATGGACGCGTTTCGATTATTAAATCTTCATCAGCATGACATAATCACAGAGAAAACAAGATATATCTATGTTTTCTCTGTGATTATGTCATGCTGATGAAGATTTAATAATCGAAACGCGTCCATGCACTATTTGTTCCGTGTTTTTCTACTTGTCTCTATCAATATACATCAAATAACAGTTTAGAGAAGCCTCATCATGCATCATGAAAAGCATCATGCAACTATCGACTGAGAAGTTGCAGGCTATGAATACGTCCTAGATTGTTTCAATTAACATTGTTCAACATTTTGGCTGGAACTGACGCTGCCTCTGGCTTGCCCGTTTGTTTGAGATAATGATTCCCTTCAGTCGCGTTCTTGCCGGTTCCACATGAACAGGATACCACCATACCGGAGTGAACGCACCCGCAACCATCATCCCCTCCCCTCAGCCTCGGCGCAGTGGCGGGCGGCCCTGGGCGGCCCACTCCCGGCGCTACGCACGCCCCATGCGCCGTGATACCGCGTCACCCCCCCCCCCCCCCCCTCCCTCCTTCCCCCACAATGAACGGTGACCTCACTTCCCTCGGGATTTGGACTCGCCCTACCCCGACCGTAGCGCCACGTGGTGGCTCTGGAGATCTTAAATAGACCCACTGTACATATACTCAAACAAAAGTCATCAACGCCATAAATAACGTACTTTTATTATGCTAGCGATAATAGCCGTTTTCACGGCGGCCACATGGTACACATTTGGTGCACATCTGGTGCAGTTTAGGTGCAGATTTGGTCAAATTAGGTTCAGTGTGTCTCTTAGTAGCTATCAGCTAGGGTTGTACTAATTGCTTATATGCGCTTTTTCATATTATCAGAGAGCATCATCGATTAAAACACTGAAATAAATTCATAAAATAAAGATATTTGCCGTAAAAGAGATTAGGTGCAGATTTGGTCAAATTAGGTGCACTTGCCGGATAGCCCGTCATGAAAACGGCTATAGGGGATACACGCACGGACATATTTTGTAGGTTGAATCTTATCACCGTTAAGTCAGATTGATCCTCCCATCACCTGGAAATTGGTGTTCCATAAATCATGTTCGTTCTATTCGTCACTGACCCAAAAATGATATCTGAGGCCAGTTTTACCAAAAAATACCAGCCGGCCGCCGAAATAAAATATCCAGCCGAAAAAATAGACGCCACACAGCCACGAGTTTCACCAACAAAAAATTCCAGCCGACTTCGGACGGAAATTATTTGTCGCCGGTAGTCAGCTGATATTCTGTTACGATATCAAATTACGATATGTCAAGGAGATTAATAAATCATTTAAAGCATGTTTTCAATCAAATTGAAGCGTGATTTCTGATGCAAATGCTATATACATTTCGAAATATTATAATCGTAAATTATTACATTATTTTCAAGAGTAATAACAACAAAGTAGAGCATTATAAACTTTCATATCTATATTAACATTCTGGTGCCTAGCAAAAGCCAATCAATAGACAACTACCAAATTGTAAACGTAGGTACGTCATTCATAAAGGTGACGTAAGGAAGCTTGCATTTAAGGCAAATTTAAGATGGATCTTTTTTCCTGTCAGCCTATTATATTAATTTTTACAATACCTTCAACTTGCTATGTACCTTTTTGTCTGTTTTTAGTCGCACCTTGTAGAAAATCATCGTGTAGACCGAGAACGCAATGTGTGGACCTCCACCTATGAGGTGGGGACTAGATGGGACCACTCCAGTGGCAGCGGAACAGGGGGCACTGCCGACTTAAGGGGGCACTGCCGACTTTTGGTCCCATTCTTCCATGCAACGCCCATAGTGCTTATATTAAAATGTCAAAATCAAAGGGGGGCACGGTGCCCCGGTGCCCTACCCGTTCCGCCGCCTATGAGTCCCGTTCCCGACAGATTCGGGAGCCGCACCTCTTTCCTAGCTTTCAAAAGAGCGGCAAAGAAGCGGTCAACATTGCTCCCAGAGACGCCACCTGAAGCTGGACGGACGACGGACAGTTCCGCAGCCGAGCGATTGAACTGCGGTGCTACGAGGCGGCTTCGCGTGCACTGCATTAGCACCTTCTAGCGGGAGTAAGAGGGCTAACGAACTCGCCAAGGCCTATATAAAGCATTGTGCCAAGGCGAGTGTCTTACCTTAGGAAAATACCTACCCAGATTAACTGCACCGCGGTCATCGCAGGGCTGAGGGTGGTCGCTCGCTCTGCTTCGGCGAGGTGGATGTCAGACTGCCCGGCTAGGTGGTTTTAGCCGATATGCAGGCCCCGTTTGCCGGGCCCGGTCGAGAAGAAGGAACGCCACACAGCAAAGAATATTCGCTCCGGGCCCGCTACACTGGTCCAGCTCGTAAGTCGTAACAAATTAACAATACCTGCGTTAGCGTCGTCGACCGTCGTTCGACTGCGCCCAGTACCGCTCAGTGGAGAGTCCTGCCGAACTCCTCCGCGTGTGCCGAGATCATTCGTTGCGCGCGGACACAATCGTCCGACGGAGACCGCTCTGCATTATGATCGGGTGGTCACCACCTTGGTCGCCGGCTTTCACATCCAGCCGAGCCGTCTGGCTACGCCCCAAATGATCGTCTAAGCCTTTCGATTGGTTTGTAACTCGGGTCTAATATCGAAATATTTGGGAGTTAGGACATGTTAAATCCGTGTTCATGAACAAATATACATTATGCAACTAAAACGCTTTACTTACTTTAACTTTTCTAGGCTGATGGCAAGGCATACACCTATACATTGCAATATTTCTAAAATGTAAATAAATCATGAGCAATGGGCATAAAAAACAACAGCGATCCACTAGAAGCTAGTGTGGAAATCCACTGACGTAGGTCGCCTCGTACTGGCGCAGCTCGTAGCTCGTCCAGCAGCGCCAGCGTCTCCCGCACCCGGCCGCCCGCCTTGCCCGCCTGCACCATCAGCCGCTGGAAATGGCTGCGCTGCCGCTCCAACATTAGCTTGACCGCCTGGCCGGCCCGGCAGATGCGCGCCGTCCGACGCACGCAGTGTACGTCTTCAACAGCGCCGGGATGTCGTACGACACGACCGCGTCCACGGCGTCCACGTCAATACCGCGCGCTATAGCCTCGAGCACACCAGCGCGGCCATCTCACCTAGCGCGCGCCGCCGCCGGCACGCCGGCACTACCCCACAGAACTCAGTCACGCGCGCGCCCAGCACAGACAGCGGTAGCTCCAGCTGGTGCGCCACCTCGTTCCAGTTGACCAACACGAGGGAGCGTCGCCAGTCGGGCTGTCGAAGCAAATGGTGCATCACCAGCGGCTTCAGCGGCTGCGGCGCCACCACGTTGAACGACTCGCTCAGCTCGGCCGGCGTGGTGAACCTGCCGACGAACTAACCGGGCAGTGCGACGGCGGCGGCCGCCGTGCCGGCCGCCGGCAGTCGCGGCTGGAACAGCGACATTCGCTCCAGCTTCTCCGGCCTCCGGGTTCTGTGACAGGGTGGCCAAGAACGGCAGCTTCTGCAGCGGCAGGTGAGGCGCGCAGACGGCGGCGGCCGTCAGCCGGCCGGCGATGCAGGGCGGCGGGCCGTGGCCGCCGCCACCCGCTCCACCAGTTTCAGCCAGCCCGTCTCGGCCATCTCGATCACCCGGTCGGCTTCGTCGATCACCAGGTAGCGCAGGTGCGCTAGCGAGAAGCCCTCGGAGCTGGTTATGTGATCCATCAGCCAGCCGGGAGTGCTCACCACGATCAGCCAGGGAGACCGGGCCGCGCGGCCCCACCGCCACCAGTTGGCGCCCCCTCGTGCCACTGTGTCTCCACCAAGCAGCCGGACGCAGAGCGGCGTGTCGGCGTCGTACTGGCGGAACACGGCGGGCACCTGAACGGGCAGCGCCTGTGTGGGTAGCACAGCTAGCGCGCGCACCCGGCGCCCGGCGGCCGGCGCCGCGCCTGCACTACCGGCAGCACAAACGCCAGCGTCGTACCGCGGCCGGCCGGCGCCGAGACGCAGAGGTCGGCCGGTGGCAGCGGCGACTCTGTAGCCGCCAGCAGCTCGGGCAGCACGGTCACCTGCACCAGGAACACCTGTTCGATGCCCTCGGCGGCCAGCCGGGCGCGCAGCTCGGGGCAGAGCGCCGGCAGATTGGCCGGCGCCGGCCGCCGGTCGCCAATCGGCTGCGGGTGCGCCAGCCAGTCGGGCAGCGCACGCGGTGCACGGCCTGTCGGCTCGAGCGCTCCACCTCGTCCAGCACGGTGAAATCGTCAGCGGCGGCGTCTCCGTCCGACTCAGAGGTGTCCTCACTGTCGTTATTGGCGACGGCGGCTGCCGCTGTGCGCTCAGTCGGCCATCACAGCAACACTCGCCGATGATTAGCGTCATCGAAACCGTCGGACGACGGTGGATTCACCACCATTTTTGCAGCAGATACTGGAAAAACCTCAGCAATAAACAAGGAAAAACCTCACAACATGCCACAGCCTGCAATTGTGCATATTGTCATTATATTTCTCACATGACAGAAAATATTTGTTGCATTATTCTAGGAACTGGCATGAAAAACATAAGCTAAATCAAGCTAAGTGAATTATTATTGTATTTCAACATGAGACTGGGAAAAAACCCTTGTCACTGTCAACATGACCAGTGTAACGGACGGGCTGCATGAACATTTCGGCGCATGATCTGAAAACTCTGTGTGCAGAAAGGTCAGCGCTGAGGTGAACAAATAACATTTTGGCCGCAATTTGCCTGGTGCCTCCACAATTTTCCAAAACTAACTCACAATACTTACAGCCAGTTTTAACATGATCCCTGCATGACTCAAGCATGCAAGATACACATGCATTCAATATCAGCACAGTGCACACACAACAGTTATGGATTCATTTACATTTTACAACATTACTATTATTTTCTTTCCCTTCAATATTGGCAGCATGACTTGCTGAGTTCAGTGGCACAATCTTGTGACAGCAAGTTTGTTCGAGTTTGCAACCATACAAACTTTGCACGTTTTGCTTCAAAAACAAGCCTTTATACATTTCTTTCATGCTATTCAATTTCTTTTTAAAAATTTATTGTCATTTATCTTGAAAATCTTGCCAATTCGGTCTTAGCAATGTCAATGCACCTTCCCTATTCCGCACAGCTCAAGCAAGTTCCACCCAAAAGTAGTAGTGGTATCAGTAGCTGGCGCCTTGCCATGTCAAATGTAGCTGAATATGTGAAAACAGTGACATATTTATTTAAAATCTTGAGTCCAATGAGCCTACCCTCTCTGCCTCTCCTTCCAGCATTTCTTCAAGCACCTTCAATTTTCGAAAATGACCTTCCATCATTATTTTCCACTTCAACTTCCGTCCGAGCAATGAAGGGAAGTTAATGAACACTAGTTAATGACCACTAGTTAATGCTCTATCATCTTGCTGTTGGGTGCTTGTAGCAAAAAGATAATATTAAACGAAAAAACTAACACCACAACACCAAACACCCGTCTTGTTGGTTTCTTTTGGTCCTGCCTGGTGACAAAGGCTCTTTCTTTACGCAATATCATCAGTATTCCTCTTCTAATCTTGAAGCCCAGATGCTTTACAAATTGGCCATGAATGATACTAAACTATTATATCAACTGGGAAGCGCAAATCACGATAATTAGTAACAAATGAGGCCAATTGTTCCAACACGACATCAAAAAAATAGACGGGGTCCCCCGTCTATTTTTTGGGCTGTTTTTCTACAAATAATGGCGCAAAATAACACTCCATTAATGCCGCATTTGCCGTTGGTGAAACTCATTGGCTATTTTTCTGGCTGATATTTTTTCACGCCGGCGGATATTTTTTCGCCTGGTTGGTGAAACTCGTCGGCTGGTTTTTGACAGAAAAATTGCGCCGGGCTGCTATTTTTCTGTTGGTAAAACTGGCCTCTGTTTCAGGATGGGAATATATGTCCACCCATGAAGCACGATATGCGCTATAAAGGTGAGAATAAACGTTCGATCATTCATGCAAATTGAACAAATCGTGCCAAAATGTGTCATATTTTCATGGCCATTTACACGTAACTGAAATGCAATGACTCGTGATAAAATATTCCGCTCCATTTTTTTCCAGCGGGCAAATGGCTGGGAGTCTGAAGACATCCATTGGTGATATTATACTGAAAGCAAGAACAAAGCAATACCATCAAGCTCTGGCTGAAATCGGCAGCAATATGAAGCGATATGTGCCAGTGCAATATGGACCGTAAGAGTTTCTGTCTCAATTCTCGTATGAACGCTGAGTGGGCAATGGGCATTCTAAAAAAAAAAAAACTGTCCAACCTGTTAAGCAAATAAGTGTTAACTAAGATTGAATGTGCTTTCGCTCACGATATGCTGCTTGTGAGTGCTGAATGTGCATTGTGCAACCTACGCGATTGTAGCTGCTTACAAGAGCAGTTCCAGCTAAGCAATATGACTTTTATGACTTTATATAAGTAAATAATTACCTGAGTGAAAGAGGCATCAAGCAGTCGTTTCCTGACTTCACTTTGTATGCTAAGTTAAGACGGATGTTAAGGCAACATGGGGCTAATAAAATATTTTTGTTTTAAGTAAAAAGAAGGGACAAGCAAATGTGTATGCGTAGAAATAGCACCAACGATACTACTTCTTATGGCTGCCTTTCATTGCCATGCAAACGTTTTGCATAATTTATTTTTGCTTTTCGTCTGCAATGGATGTACTGTTTACTATAGATTCGTGCAAGGTACCGGGATGCTAAAGCCGATGTCTTATATGAACTTGCAATAAATGCAACCGCTTTAGACAGTACTATCGTCATTAAGTTCATATCTGGCGTTCATTCATTTCAATCATTCATGCGTACTTCACTGATGACAAACGCTTCACGCACTTCAGCACATGAACTAGCATGCTGCTCTCGCGTCCCGGTCCACCAACACCGTCCTATACGGCGGACAACACACGCCGTCGACGACTGGCCTCCGTACTGCTAGTTCCGCATCCGACCAGGAGATGACGCTGCAGCTCTGTTCGTACACGAGGAGCTGACGGCTGACATCTGAATGATAGCTGCATCAATTGTGAGATGCCGCTCCGTAAATAGGAATCTGTAAAATAACAATGTTGGTCTTTTCTTGAGAACACGTCAAAAGGTAACCCTAAAAGCGGTTTGACATACGGTTGCATTCTTTCCGAAAGGCACCAGGCAGTGTGCAGCACGTAGGTCATACTTACATAGGTACGTAAAAGCAGTGGAAAGATAATTATGTGCATAATATGCTCGACGCTCGTAGTGGCTCAAAAAATGAGCAATAAAAGACGGAAAGTACAGTTCGGGAGGTGGACGAATATTTTAAGCCCGCATGTAGGTATACATACTTACTAAGGCTGTCCTCATTCGTCTACGTTCACTCAGATTCTACCTATGAGAAACAATTGCTGTCAACAGGGGCGTAGGCAGGGGGGGCCACTGGGCCATGGCCCCCCCCTTGGGCGCCGAAGGCGCCCTTTGCGATTGGAGGGCGCCGAAGGCGCCCTCCAATCGCAAATGCAATTGTGATATAATCGAATCGAAAAACAATCGCGACTGGAGGGCGCCCTCCAATCGCGAATGTGTTTACAGGGAAAATACGGATGGAGGGCGCCCTCGGAGGACGCCCATTCCAAATACGCCCTCCAAATACGGTTGGAGGGCTCCCTCGGGCGCCCTCCAACCACATTTGTAGGCTGTAGCTCTCTAAGCGTAACGGTGGTCGCCTATGTAAGCCGCTGTCCCGTAAATAAGCGCCCTCTCACCCGAAGGCGCCCTCCTGTAGGTCGCCACCCTGCTACATATTGCCGCCCTTCTGCTGATCGGCGTCCTCATAATTATTGGCGCTCTCCTACCTATTGCCCCCTCATGTGAAATTTTCAAGGCCGCCTTTCTCCTTTTTGGCACCCTATTGTTCAGTGCCGCCCTCCTACCTATTGGTTCCCTAGTCCTTCCTGTTGAATGTTAATCGGGGCCCTTCTCTTATTGGCGCCCTCGTGTTGATCGCCGCCCTCCTAACCACTGGCAGTTGGCACCCTCCTGTTGATCACCGCCCTCCTATCCACTGGTACCTGCCTGTTGACCAGCGCCCTCCGCACAGACGCCCTCCTGTTCGTGTCATCCTCTTGAGCAAAGGCGCCCTCCTCACCATTGCCACCCCCATTTTAATCGTCACCCTTCCGCTCATTAACGACTTCCAGTTGATGACCGCCCTCCCACCTATTGGCGACCTCTTGTTGATCGCCACCCTCCTATTGGTGCTCTCCTGTTCCTCGCCACCCTCTTACCTGGTGGCGCCCTCCTGTTGATTGTTGATCGGGGCCCTCCTACCTATTGGTGCCCTCCTGTTGATCGCTGCCCTTCTATCCGTTGGCGCCCTCCTGCTGCTCGCCAACTTCCTACCTATCGGTGCCCTACTATCGAAACTCGGGATGTTGATCGGGGCTCTCCTACCTATTAGCGCCCTCCTGTGGATCGCAGCCCTTCTACCTATTGGCAACATCCGTTGATCGCTGCCCTCTTATCATTTATTTACTCCTTTGGCATGTTTTTCAACTTAGTCGTTCTATTGCACATAGTTGATGTCTTGCCTGTGAAAACTGCCACAAATGAACGTGCATTCAGCACAATGAATGAAGTACCTATACCTACCAAAACTATCTACGCTCTACGATGCATAAGACACGTCTTTGGTCTTAACGGATTGATCCTACTTTACGTGCATCATGGCATCTATGTATATGGATTACGATTAAGTATTGTCAATAGGTTCGGCCGCAACAGCAGGCATCTGAAGTTTCGGTGATTGAAACTGGTTATGTGGGTACACTGTATGCATCTGTGAGAAGGCTATGAAGGCTGGTCTGAGGTAATTTGGATGATGTTTACGCATCTCGCGCTCCGGTATCAATCCGATACGGTGATCTGGTGCGTAGATATGCCACCGCCAATAAACTTTTATACATCGACACCCATGAGCCAAGCTTTCTATACAGTTTGTGTGGCAGCGGCCCGACCAAACCTTAGGTATTTTTTACACCTTCAAATTTGGTAAAAGAGCGAGAGGAGCTTTGAACGGTGATCGTATAAAAGGCGTGCCTAAAAAGCGGAGGAAAAGGTTGTTTTCAAAAATTTCGCGCGCCTTCGGCGCAGCATTTCAAGAACACTTGACCTTTTGTGACCTGGAGTATAAAGAATACACACGATGCAAAATCAATGCAGCACGACCTATACGAGGTTACGCAAAAAAAAACTGGTGGCATGGTAAAAAACGCCTCCCAACCCCCCCCCCCCCCCCCCACCCCGCTGAGCGATTTTTTTATCTCGCGACCGTATGGCGCCCTCCTTGGGTGAGGTGGCGCCCTCCAAACCCTTGGCCCCCCCCTTCGCGATTTTCTAAATACGCCGCTGGCTGTCAACAAAACATCGGATGTGAATGGCTGAAAAAGCATGTCGCTATTAGCCCATCCTTCATTACGTCCTTTGATTTCGGGTGTTTGCCGATAGTGGTAAACGTGGGCAGCTGTACCCTGTATTTGGGCGTGTATGGCGGAACAGCGTAACTAAGGTGCATACTACTGGTGACATCTAGCGACAGAAGCTGAGATTACGCGTGTCATGCGGTATAGCATAACTTCAGGCGTCTACCACTAGCGACATCTACCGACAGCAGCTGAAGTTGGGTGTGCTGTGCGGTGCAGCATAACTTCAGGCGTCTACCACTAGCGACATCTAGCGACAGCAGCTGAAGTTAGGCAAGTCCCGCGGGACAGCATAACTTCAGGTGTCTACCACTAGCGACATCTACCGACAGCAGCTGAAGCTAGGCGTGCTGTGCGGTACAGCATAACTTCAGGCGTCTACCACTAGCGACTTCTAGCGAGCTGTGGCTCAGCAAGCGTCCCATGCGGAACGGCTGATTTGCCAACGTGATGTAGCATGTTTATTGCGAGGAGGGAAAATACTTATTTACCGTCGAAGCAGCCTACGCTGTTCGTATTCAATGTTCATACCCATTTTATGAATGTTTTGCGAAGACGACAGCACAGCACCTACAAGTCTACCACGTCCACCACTGAGTGTTTTTATTTAAGCTATAGAAGGGTAAAATAAATGACAGCTACCTGAAAAAATATAAATGCTCACTACAATGTCTTATATTTCCGCACCTCTATAACAGCCATGTCATTATTGCCTCACTCAGATTCAACTGATGCACAGTTAACTACGAGTACGTAACCTACGGTAAACTACAGTAAGCTCGTATATTACGCAGTTAAAGTTCCTTGCAAGTAAATGGTCAAGTATCTAATTCATATTTGCTCCTCTGATGTCCATTCGTCCTCACTTTCCTCAGAAGAAAATCAATTCACACACACCCTCGCGCTTCTCTTTCTTCTCTCTCCGACCTGGCTGCCACACCAGCCGACTGCCACCCCAACCAGACAACCGGTAGTGAAGACAGGTCCAAACCAGGGCCACTTCTCTCCGGGCTGACCGTTTGGGCAGCAGAGCGGGCTGTCGCATCAGGACACTCTCGTCCCACTGGGACGGTCTCTGCCGCTGCGGCACACTGTCGGCGGTCCGCGCAGTCTATGCCTGAACGCCATCCTATCATCAAATTGCAATGTAATAACTTTCAGACCAAAAATATTTTACTTCCACCCCTCCCCCCAGGCAGACGAAAGAGCAATATCAAATATTTTCTCCGCTTTTTATCTTCAACTATATTAGTGTAACATGTTGGATCCATCTCAGTCTCACATTCCTATGTAGGTATAATGTATATCGAGAAACATATTAATGTAAAATGTAGGTATCTTAGCCGCTACTCAACAAAACTTCAGTTGCCTCTCATACATTACCTCAGTCATGTTGTGTTTGCTCAAACACATGTTTCGTCTCAGTCACGGCCGTAGGCCTTGTTTTTGCTCAGCGGGATGCCTCCAGTAGCTCGGGAGTGGGAAACGCGGTTGTCTGATCCTCCCCGCGACGTCGATGTTCTGTTTTTCCCTATCTGCGCCGGTGGTGTGCGCCTGTCCTTCCGGTGCTCGTGAACAGGCCACAATGCGGCGCGAAAGCCAGTAAAGAAATGCCACCAAATCCATGGTTATACAGAAGATGAGCGGTTATTTTTTGCGCTCCCCTTCTCTACTTCAACTCTGCTATGTTCCTACTTTTGTCATTATGCGTTGCATTTCATGGAAAGAAAATCTTTTTCTGGTCGAAAGCAATTAGCAATAAGCACTCGGGGTGTATTACGCGGTTCTTTGAAACCATTTACAGTTGATTTCGCAAATTTAACCCTTTCATAGTTGACATTTAAGAAATGACAGCATGTAATTGATTTGGCATGGAATAACATAGAAAATGTAATTTACAGTTCGCAGGCAAAATAAACTTATCGAAAAATATTAAAATAAGACTTTTTTACCTTTATCGTGTAAAACTATAATATTTCTAAATGATTGTTGAACGTTTTATAGTACCATTCTTTTTACCGGCACTGTTTTACCTATACAGTAACTATATACAGTCAGTCGTCATGTGGTATTTTTTGGCATTGTTCATTGTATTCGTATGTATTTACCACGAGCTCGATACCAACTAATGCGTAATTCTGCCTCCAACACTGTGCATTTAAAAGCGTATTTAAATACCATACCATTCATACGAAGCTATACCCGCAGTACATAAAGTTGACAACAGATACGTCATCCAGATCATTATACGAGCATAGCTGAAATACAAATCATCAAAAGAGTTGTAAAAGAATAAACAGAAGAAACGCTGTTGGTTATGTCTACGTGATGTTTTCTAGCCCGCGAGTTGCTGGGGGGGGGGCGTTAAACGCCCCCACCTTTTTCGCCGGGCCATAGCATAAAAACGGCGCGCCGCAGGCGCGCCAAATTTTTGGTACCTGTAAAGAATTGATTGAAGTTCATTGTGACAAAATTTCAAAAAAATCGATCGGAAAATTTTTTGAGATATCGAGGTTTTAGTGACGTCATGATTTCTGAGTTTTCGACCAAAAACGGCATATGTTCAAAAAATCATATAAAATCACAGAATAGACATATAGACATGCCGTAAACACCATTAGACTGCCAATACCATGAGCAATCAAATGGTTATCTTCGATTATTGATTATCGTTCCGCATTTTCCAAAATCTTGAACTGAATCTCGGCAATTTCTCGTGACTACTTCACCACCATGATACATGCATTTTTTAAATTTAACTTTTTGAGCCAAACACGTACACATATGATAAAATGAATGTCACCATCGTGTTCTACGCCTCAAATTACCCATAAAACATGTGTCACAGGCTGCGAATATCAGTTTTGATTTTCGGGGATATTCATGCCTACCCGGTTGACCTGACCTTGACCCTGACCTATGCTTGACTGACCTCTACATGGAGCTGACACTCTTGTAGGCCTTATATGATGGATTGTGCACCGTTTTGACAGAGTTTATGACGAGAGGCGCCAATTGCGAAGTCCTGAAGTCCATGCTACTGAAAGCCCGATTTCAGGTGTTTGACCTGACCTTGACCCCACCTGTGACCTCAAAATTCAACTTTAAAGTACTCATCTGAAGCGTCTCGTCGCGTTCTTTCGTTTGCCGCCTCGTGCGTTTCGCTGCGCCTATTGGTTCTCGAGTTATCGACAGGGGGCGTTTAACGCCCCCCCCCCCCCCCAGCAAACGGTGGGTGGCGAAATACCCCAGCAACTGCCGGGCTAGATATTTGTCAATGAAAGAAGCTAGTTTTGTAGACACTTCAGTACCCACTTACGTGTCTCGCATCTTGGGATGCAGTCGTCATTAAATACGCTAAATGCACATGCTTGAAGCTCTGAAAAAGGTCTGCTGTTTTCTGGCCCTTGATTCAGCTTTGACGACTGATATATTCCGCTAAAATTCGGCTGCCAAGCGTGGCGCCTCCATCGTCCCTCCCTGCTCTCAGTTCCGCTGAATTAACAATAGGATGCTCAGTAGAGGCATCCCTAGGGTAATGAAAAGCAAACTCTATTTAAAAAGATAAAGGGCGAATTTCGGCCGTGCTTCTAAGGATGAGACTCGAGATAAGTTAGCGAAGAGTGATCCGGGGCTTCGAAGATTGAAAGGAGACTTACTGGAGCATGTGTAACCGGCTGGGTCCAAAAGTGTTTCAGGAGACGGAAAGAAAAACACATGCCTAGTGATGCTGGCTTGGATAATAAACCTATTAGTCATGTATATGATCGAATATAAGCCGATGTCATCCATTCGCTATCGATCCAGGCCGGGCACCACCTGGAGAGAAGCCGACCAATTCATCAATCGCCCATCGCGCCGACACTAGCGCTCACTCGCTGTCGCCGCGGCCCCGGTCGCGCTTTCAGCTCACGTTCTCTACCGGCCACGTCGATGGCACACACGTGGCTTATCTCCACGGGCGGCGCACTGGAGCACTGGAGTGCTCTCCTGCGGCGGTGCTCCGTCGGCACGCTCCTCCAGTCTCGAGAGCCGCGGCGCGGCCGCCTCCTCCTCCCGACCGCAGAGCTCGGACGCTGGACCTGCGCGATCAACAACAAATCTGGCCGATCGGCCAGCGGCGCCCCACACACGATTGGCCACCGTATTTTCGGTCCCGGCTGAAATGTGATCAACCGGGGAGCGCTCAGGGCCGGCTGTTTTCCTGCGGTGAGGACAAATCGACGCAATCGTCGCCAGCATGACGCCGACGAGCGGCCACTCGGCAAACACTTTGATGGTGTTGCGGATGAAAGGGGGCGATTTGTTTTCGATGGGTTTGATCGGACAATTTGGGCAATAGATGTGTGTGTCAAGTCTAATATCAACTTACCTGATCATTTGTCAGAGCTGATTGTAAGGCACATCGAAGAGTTAAAGAAGTTTTAGCAGAGCGATGAGATGCCAGTCGAACTCTCATCATGATGAGGAAGCGATGCCTAAGTAGTTAGATATGCTTGACATTGTGGCCTAGTGATTTATTTTCGAACCATCTTTAATAAAATAGACTAAGCTTTATTCGGGTTTTAGTGTCTTTATCCGATGTCGTGCCTAATCTTGTGTTGATCAATATACCGTATCTTGAATGGCTCAATCGATTTAATATGGAGCTTTAAAGCTACCTATTTTGAATTGATGATAATGATCACACCCCTCAGGAGAAAAGCGAAAAAACGTTCCGGAAAATACTAACGACTGAAGTTAACTCGATATGTTCGACATTCGCTGCTGCTAACAGCACAGCATGAGAAACAAAGGCAGTCAGCATCACTTCTCGCTATCTGTGCCTCCAATACGCTACACATCATGACTTTGTATATACCTAAGTATTCAAAATGTTTACTGTACTACGGTACGGAACAATGCATCATAAAACTGATCAGCTTTGGGAAAATCGAATTGTTTTAACCAAAGGATTTCGCCATCAAAGAATGATGGAACTGTTCATTTACATATACACGCCTACATGCCATGAATGCAATATGCCTAGACTCGGACTGCCTAGCAGTAGCGATTCGGAGCAATTTCAAGAGGCAAAACAAACACAGATTAGATCAGGGTATCAATATCACAAATGTCAACATCATTCTTTCCCACAATTGGTTCCGAGAAAGTATCGCTCATCCTGAAACATGATAGCAAGGCCAAACATGATAGCAATAATCCAAATGTATCACAAAAAGTAACATTGCATAAGAGCGATAATACATAAGTACTTCCTTGTCACAAGCCAGCATTTAGGGTTCACTTTCTGCGTTTCTGTTGGAGAAAACTTCATACCGAGCGGTCTGTTCGTTAGGTGTGGCAGACAGTGTCACCTTTAATCTCAACAGCCGCCCGTGTTGCAAGCGCCTCGAAACGTCTACGGGGACCAATTTACATAAGAAATTTGGCAATTCCCGGCGTGCATTTATCATGGGACATTAAGAGCAGCAGATAGGTGCATCAAAGACGCCACGTTCTTTGAAGCGGTCGCCCGGCTCGCCGCTGCCACTTGCGCTCGTCTGTCCAATAAACCAGGCGCGAAAATTAGCCACGAGCGACTGCAATTTGAGGAATACATTGCTCGCGGCGCTGGCATTTTACGATGAAATATTATTGCTCCTCAAATTAGGGTGTGGATCTCGCCGAATGAGCCAGCCGCTGAGACGCTGTGTTCGGGTGATGGACCGATTTGGATGAGACGTTCTGAGATGAGAATACTGAAGGACATGAATTAGTAATGTTATTCCTCCCCATTTGGGGTCACTGAACAGACTTTTGACGTATGCTCATACGGGTAATATGTCAGTACCTATTCCTAGTCCTTCATTCTCTCATATTGATTTTCGTCTGGACAATGAAGAATCTATGCAGCCAATTTGTTTTTTTTTTCTGCCAAAACACAAAACAACATAATTTACATGGTATATCAGCTGAAGGCTTTGTAAAGCACCTTCATGTGTTTGCTCTTCGTTCCATACATATCACAAGAAGTCATCTCATTTCCTATCCACCCATACCGAATATCCGGGATCATCCAGCTCCATAAATCCGTCATCGTCCGTCAGCGGCGCCGGCCGCCATAATCCGTCCCGGGCGTCATCGGCGCCGGCGGCAGACAGCCATTGGGAGAGATTCCGTCTCCGTTACGGCGGGACCGGCCTCACCTGACGGCTAAGCTTTACGAGCCCAGCCCAGCCCGAAGCGCGCCCGAGCGCCGATTTTACAGGCACCGGTGACGGCCGGGGGTGACGGGGGCGGGGGCGGCGGGCGGGGGCGGGGGCGGGGGCGGCGCACGTCTGTAATGGAGGGATAGTCCGTTGCCGACGATGCGATCGCATGTCGAGCTCGTCTCCTGCGGCCCGCCGGCCAAATGTCTTCATTGATTTCGATCGGGCCAACACTCGGCTAGAGAGGGAAGTTTAGCACGCCAACGGTCAGGGCACGAATGGGAAGGAAGTCCGGAGGGGTGGTGGGTCGTTCGAATAGCACGAGCAATATTTCTACAACGAAATCAGAGGAGGTCCACTCATTTGAACAGCGATGAAAGAATGACAGGCTGAGACAAGAAACTGTCTTCGTCTGTCGGTAGCTGATCATCTGACACTGACTTTATTTTTTTTACGCTCAATTCATAATAATTTTTTTACTAACAGGATAATAGAAAAACGACACAGCTCAGAAGAAATTTAAGCGTAGTGTGAACTGACGTCTGATGATCGTTCGGGCCTCTGGGGTGAGCCTCCATTGACGAGTTGCGTGCTTCGTCGAGCGCCCGTTCGCCCTCCCCCGTCTACCGGCGCAGTGGGCCGGCTAGTCGCGTGTCCGATATCCATTTGACCGGGAAGCCACCCGGGCGGGCGGCCTCGCTCGCTGACGACCCCGTGATTGCGCCAGTTGTGGTCATTGTTGGCGGTGCCCCGGTCAGCTCGCAGGGTTTGACCGATTGGCTCAGAGTCCGGGCACCGAGAGGGGTAAATTTTACCGATTTACTGTCGTCAGAGATTGGTCCCGGCGACGGAGACAGACGAATCCTGTCAAACTTTCCGCTTTATCTGCCAACTTCTCTGTCCGGCGGCAGAGCTGGCCTGCAGTGCTGCCATATTGCCCTCGGAGTGCTGCCAAACGGGAGGTCTCGCGCGCCACAATTGTCATGAGACGGGTCGGCGACACGAGTCCGTCTGTTTCGAGGCAGTTGGATTGGTCCAGTGCCGTAAAATCATGCAGCCCGGGTAATGTGACATGTGGGAAATCATCAACGTCTGTGATTTAGCGCGCTGCGGCGCTGGCGGCGCACAGGGGCGGTCATGGCGCGGTGCGACGCTCGTGACGCGGCCCTGAAATGTCCGACTCTGAGAGCACTCTTCACTTTTTAGTTCGAACCCATGACGGATGGCAGGAGGAGGCATGGAGCAGTCACAGACATACAACGGTGGATGTCAGAAAAGAAAACGTCCGACTTTTATCTCTTCTTAGAGTTATCGGCAGATCGATAGCTGGTAAGGTGTGAAACTGTGAAACTTGAGACTGATTTAGCGGAGTCGAGAATCCTCAGACATGCGCACGAGTCTTGATTTTGAAGATGCAAAGCAGGACTGAATGGGACTGGTGTCATTCGAAACCCGATGAACTCCGCTGCAAACGCACAATAAAACACAACACACACGATGTATCCCCGCCGACGGAGCCTAACTACTTAACGTTTATTTGCGTCTGGTGATTCACCATCAAAGGAGCAACAGACAAATCTCACCCAAACATCGACACAATTGATATGTTATATATCACACAAACATCAATCAACGGCGAAAGTGTCACGATTCCTTTGGCTTTAACACGGAGACAACATGCTGCCATTGCTGGCTACCGGAGGACGCGGTAAGTCGGGGTCAAAGCCGATTAAATGACACCGCCGGTTGATCACTAAGTCCACATCACACACAATTTATACCGGTGGTATCAGTCTAGCAGCATCAAACAAATGATATGTGTTCGCTGATATCCCTGTCAATCCATTTCAAATGACTCCATTCGCGTCCATTTTCAAACCCCGCTTACATCAGCCAGTTATCGGCCCCGTTAGTAGGTTATCACCACCGTGTCTAAAGGGATAACAACACGTATGATAGTGGCAACAACGCCGGAGCACCAGGTGAGCTTAGACCTGGGCTCAAATAAGCGATTAGTGGGCGAATTACGTACCCAACCATCTGTTGGCTGGAAAAGAACGTCAGATGTTAATGAATAGGTACAAGAAGCCGAAGTGTAGTAGATACTTACCAAACAAAGTCACCTCAAAATGATTGAACAACATAATCATTGCAACATATGTATAACGCGGAAAAAATACCATGCACAGTCAGCGGGATGATTGAAAAAGAACATTTGAAGCAGAAAAACATCCTTGCCCATATGTAATTTTCCTCCACTCCAACAATCTGCTCCGTCGGCGAACTGCTTGCATTCTCTCTTCAAGATCACCAGTTATGGGACTTTATAACAAATCAATTCTCAAGTGGTGAGGTGAATACCATCCAGGGATGAATATCACCTATTGAGGTTACCCTGGGAAGCCACAGTCGCTGCTGGAGCCGCTTTCAATACCTGCAGCGAGCAGCGTGCGCCAGCTCTTTGATGCGTTCGTACGTTAGAGACTCACGCACAGGTTTGACGGCTACCACTTCCCAGAACTGTGAGAGGCCAAAATTTCGTCGGTACTGACTATACAATACAACCGGCAAGCTAGCCAATTTGTCATCAGAGGCCTCTTGCACCAAAATCCTCTTGCACCAATGCTTGGATTATTTTGCATCGTATACCCAGTCCAAGTCTCAAATGTAACAATTTGTGTGCAAAATTTAGCAAGCACATGTAGGACAATGTATTGGGCTATTGTAAACAAATTTACCACTGTTAGATTAGCTTATTCTGAAACCGTTTTTTTTATTTTACCTAGCTAGGTAGTTTGGTGCAAGAGGCCTCTGTATGGCACTGATCAAGATTGCTAGAACATATCACTGATCACTGGCACTGATCACTGAAAAATAAAATATGCAGCGAATTGCACGCGATATTATTTTTGACCTCTTTACACTCACATATGACTTTTTCGAGCAAAAAATTGAGCACATTTGCGTGCAATGCCATTGTGCTAAGTCCTTACCATGCTGAAAATGCCCTTGGTCTGAATAAATTGCGCACAAGAGCGTTAGATTTATATTGAATTCAACGAAAAGGTTGAAATTGCCAAGATTCTCGAGAATAATGAATATGAATTGATAGCAACACCAGCCATGACATTCATGTAAGTCAGGCTCCAAATTGGGAGGAATCTTTTGAGCCTGCATCTCGCTGTTCCCATGGATGGACGTGTGCAGACGGTCGTCCCGCAATTTTGAGCGTTCCTCGGCCACTCACAGCGGTGCGACGCTCAGGTGTTCCCCGGTGGGCTACTTTACCTCTCCCCACTCAGTCTGGCATTTTCCGACAGCTCACTCTACTAATGAAAATGCATGTTCCTCACCAACCGGCCAATGACATCCACAGAGTGGGTCTCCGTTCTACTAGCGCTGGAAACACTGAAACTGACGACCGTGTGAAGGTGGGGAGAGGGGAGCGGAGGGACTGGGACGCAGCTGGTCCACTCACCGACATAGTGTTTGTCCTCGTGCATTGTCGGACACGATGCTCCCTGAAACACACACGAACCAGCTTTAGGGCAGTTAAAGCTAGATTTATTTCATATTTTAAGTTCATGCTTCGCAGCACCCGAATCTGATGGGGAACTGACATGGGTTGGCAACGATATGGTGCACCCACCCAGAGGAATAACACATGAGACTAAATAGTATCATTTCTCTCCTAAGAAGCAGCATTCAAGACCGATGGAAGCCCCCACCTCTGCGCCGGTGAAGTCGATATTGGTCCGCACGGGCCGGTGGTACAGCGGCTGCGGCTTCCGGTAATTGTCGCCCAGCGGCGACTTGGGCGTCTCCGAGACCAGGCTCTGGCTCAGCGTGCGGAGCTGCTCCAGCTAAGCGGGGGGGGGGGGTGTTAATGCGCTGGGAAACGCTCTAGCCAAGGGAGAGAAAGATCACAACCGTAGGTAACTATGTAGATTGTAGAGCGTTGGGGGAGGACCCACCCAACTGAGTGAATGGAGGTGATATCACTCCGCCATTGCAGCTTGGAACGATTCACCGAGACGAACATAATAACTAACAACATCACACGCATCCCAGAAGTGCCAGCTCCAACCATCCAGGATTTTCTCTATCAAGCCCTTTTTTACGTCAGACTCTGACATTCGTCACAGTAACACTGCAAGACCGCCATCACCCACCTGCCGAACGGTGATGTAGATGGGCTTGTTCATCAGGATCCAGGTGACGGTCTCGAAGCAGGCCGGCCAGGTCAGAGAGCCCTCGTAGGTGAGGTAGAACTCGGTCTGGGGCAGCAGTCCACTCAGCGTGACGTTTGACAGCGACACGACGTCGTCTGAGGAGGAGGGCCGCGTCAGGCGCCACATCATCGAAATCTGGCGTTTAGTGCATTTTTGAACTATTTTCATCCACAACCATAGCCATTAGTTTTATGCATTCATGAAATAATATGGCACAAATTACCAGACATATTATCACACCAAACCAGTTCTGGGTTCAGCCCTGAGCCAACAACAGATAACAGTGTCATGCATGGTGCAACATGCCTCTCAACATCGTCACTAGCCACTCGGTTTGTTTACATTGATAGCGCTCCACTGCCTGCTCCCGCCAAGGTCAGGCCAGCGCGACGCCCGGCAGCCCGGGTCAGTCGCTACTACGCCTCATCACAGAGCACCACGGGCTGAGGGCTCATAAGAAGTGGACCCTGCTCTGCCAGCTGTTGAGCTCATGTGGTGCCGTTGATTGCAAGTGGAAAGAGCGGCCGTTTGTGATTCGTGAAGACATGTTGGGCTGGCTGGTGACAGTACCTCTGACGGTGGTCAGATGGCTCCTTTCGCCAATACCCCTGACCGTGTTCGTCTTGCTGATGACCTGGATCTACTACTTTATGACGAAGAAGTTTGACTTCTGGAAGTCACGCGGGGTGAGTGGACCAAAGCCACGTTTTCCTTGGGGTACCGAGTTTGGGTCACCCTTGTGGGTTTCTCCGATCGAGTTCGAGGACTGGGTATACAGCCAGCATGGCAGAAAGAAGTTTTGTGGCTATTTTGAGTTTAATCGTCCGGTTCTGTTTGTCAAGGACCTGGAGCTGATCCGTCATATCACCATCAAGGACTTCGAGTACTTTACTGATCGACGTGATCAAGGTTCGAACGAGACTCTGAAAGATGCTGTCTCCATTTTGAGAGGAGCTCGTTGGAAGGAGACTCGCTCGGTTATGTCACCGTCCTTCTCGACAAGCAAGCTGAAGGCGATGCATCAGCTGACGCTGGAGAATGCCAAGAATCTGACGCATTACGTCCTCCTGGACATGGAAAAGAAGGGGGAGGTTGACATGAAGGACATGTTTGGACGCTTCACTATGGACAACATCGCCTCGTGTGCTTTTGGAGTCAACTGCAATTCGTTTACAGATCCCAACAGCACCTTTGCCACCAACGCTGCAAAGTTATTCAACACTGAGCGTGCTGTCATCATGCGCTTCCTCAAGGGACTCGCTCTACCGGAATGTATCATGAGCCGTCTTCCCGACCCGCTGGTTGAGTCTTCTCAGTTCTTCGCCGATGTTGTCACCAGGACCATACGCAGTCGCGATAACTCCACACATTCCGCCCCAGACTTCTTGCAGCTCCTGATGGACACCAAGGACAAAGAAGGTAACCGCGTCCTTTCTACCAGCAGCATCATTTCTCAGTCTGTGCTGTTTCTGTTTGTCGGCTACGACACGACAGCCAGCCTGCTGACGTTCGCCGGCTACTGTCTCGCCACTCACCCGGAGGTCCAGGAGCGTGTCCAAGAGGAGGTGGATGAGGCAGTGTCCAGGCACGGAGACCTCACTTATACCGCCCTCCAGGAGATGTCCTACCTGGACCGGGTGATGTCCGAGACACTGAGACTCTACCCGCCGGCTACTCGGCTGGAGCGCGAGTCCACCAAAGAGTACACGCTGCCCGGCACGGACGTTCGCCTTCCCATCGGCACCGTGGTGCAGATCTCGGTGCTTTCCATCCACCGGGACCCAGAGTACTATCCGGACCCGCTGCAGTTCGACCCGGACCGCTTCCTGCCCGAGGCGAAGGAGCGTCGCCACCCGTGCGCCTACCTGCCGTTCGGCAGCGGGCCGCGCAACTGTCTCGCCATGCGGTTCGCCCTGTTCGAGGCCAAGGTGGCGCTGGCAGAGCTGATGAGGCAGATGACGCTGAAGCCGACGGCCTGCACGCCGTCGCCACCCATGCCGCTGGACAAGATGGCGTTCCTCCTGACGCCAGCTGGTCGTAAAATGCCGCTTATTGCTGTCCCCAGGAGCAGCGCGGAGTGAAGTCTCTGCGCAAGTAGTTTGGATGCTGCTAGTTTCGTGAAATGTTTCGTGATGAGAATAAGCCGTTATTCGTCAGAATAGTAGCCAGTGGTTTTGGTGAGCTACTGGCAATTGGCGCACAACCACTTGGCCCAATGAACCTCGAGTTGTGTTGCTTTTTGTAGTCAAGTGTGATCAGATCTTTCAAAGTAAAGGGTTAGAGGCCTTTTGCGTTTTATAACGGCTTGTGTAATATATTACTTCCTTCGGTAAGATTTTGTCAAAGCTCATTCGTTGATGAATGCTTTGCTGGGATTTTACGTGACCCAGTAAAACGCCTTCTAGGTCGACAAACAAGCGAGCGAGAATGAGCCCTGCTTGTGCGGAAGTGCAAGAAGATACTTACTTATTTTTTAATTTTTCTCCCGACGGGCTACAGCCCTAGTCGGGGTAGGGGGAAGTTACTAGCTGGCAATTATAGCCAGATCTTCCGTTTTACTTTACACTTATGCCGGCTATGTTATTCCGGCCCAGGCAATATCAAGAACAACTTCTGCAAGGCACCCTTGTAGCCGGTTGCAAGCGGTGTAACGCATTTCAGCGCAATCGGTTCGGCCGTTCCCGAGATCTGGAAGTGACCACTGCAGGAGTGCATTGCGGCAGCACCCCAACCGTGACACACAGGTATGCCTTGTCTGCTGGGTGCATGTACAATGTATGTACATGCCAAGTTAAGCACAATGGGCCCGTGCAGAGACATCAACATTTTTATAAAACTGCCATCTCGTTTTGCACGTGGCATGTGCTTTCATAAATAATATATATGCTTGGTAGAAGGGACGTCCTACCCAACCCAACAAAATTGCCGGAAGTAAATCGGTCTAAAGGTTTCGGAGATATAAGCTTCGCAAAAGCGTTACCACGGTTGACCAGCAGCCGCCGATACTCAGATATTTCTGCTGTTTTACGTAGGACTTCGCAAGCTTCGCTCGAAGTTATAGATTCACCCTTCGTATTTATGCACGTTTATTATTATGCATTCACATGTGCCAGTATTAATTAAGGCCTGGCTACACAGTACACTACGCGTTTTCTGCGTGCGTTTTTTTGCGTGATATCGTTCTAGAAAAAAAAAGTTATAAATAATACAACTTTTACATTAGTTGTGCATTAGTTATGTATGTACGAAAGTTAATATAACTCTTATAGCTATTAACTAAAATTTAAAATAAACACATCACAAAAACGTAATAACGTTTTATATTCTAGAACGATATTACGCAAAACCCGCAACCCCGCAAAAAATGCACGCAGAAAACGCATAGTGTAGCCAGGCCTTTAGTGATGCAGATTACGGAAAATCGGAATACCGATACCAATACAAATACCTACCTACCAAAACCACGGGGAAATACCGAAACCAAACCAACTTGGGAAAATGAGGGAAATGCCAGCTTTTTACCGATTTCTTAGCCTCTCATACATTAGTGAGGGTTCATAACCAACAAGATACCAAACACAATACGATTGAAATACCAAATACCAAGTTGGTATCGGTTTGGTATCGGTATACCAAAAAGTTGGTATCCGTTTGACATCTCTAACCAGTATGTACTAGTATGCGATAGTCTGTAAGTTAAACCAGTAAAACGCCTTTTGGGCGAAGAACGAGCGAGCGAGATAGTGAGCCCTGCACGTGCGGAAGGGCGAGAGGGTACTTCCAACGGGCTTGCGCAAAGCACCCTTCTAACCGGTCTCTAGCGGTGTACCAAATTTGAACGCAATCGGCCCAGCCGTTCCTGAGATCTGGAAGCGGCATTCTGCACGTGCGCACGTGCAAACGGGTTCCAAACTGACTTTTGCACGGCACCCTACTAACTGGTCCCCAACCGTGTACCAAATTTGAGCGCAATCGGCCCAGCCGTTCTCGAGATCTGGAAGCGCCCCCTGCACGTGCGCACGTGCAGTAGCACCTTAACCGCAACACATGGGAATGCATTGCCTGGTGGGTGCCTACCTGTATGCCAAGTTTCAGCGAAAACGCCCCAGTAATTACCGAGTTATTAAAATGGGAACAAATTTGACACCTCTTATTGTTGTATTTTGCACGTGCACTGGGGGTGACCCACATGCATCGAGAGTATCCTATTTTTGGTAGAAGGGATGCTGCTATCCTACAAAAATTACCGCAAGTCAATTGCCCAAGCAGCTGCTGAGATATGAGCCTCTCAAAATCACTACTTTTGCAAAACAGCTTGAACACCCTTGACTTTTCACGTGGCACGTGCCACGACGGTCACTGAGTTGTATCAAAAGTAGTCAATTACGGGGTAGAAGGGATGGAGCTACCCAGCAAAAAAAGACCGCAGGCCAATCGGTCCAGCGGTTGCTGAGATATAAGCCTCTCAAAAGCGTTACAGGCCGGGCCGGGCCGGGCCGGGCCGGGCCGCTCATACTGAGATTTTTCCGTTATATTGAAAAGACTCACTTCGCTCGCTGCGCTCGCTCGCTCGTAATCACGGACAATCAGACTCATCTTCACACCACACCAATTGGAAGTTCAGCCCAGAGGCCCCAGAGATAACTGTGGGTCAGTGCACCGTGCAACGGGCCCCTCTAAGTCATCCCTAGCCACCCGGTTTGTTTATATTGATGGCGCTCCACTGCCTACTGCCGCCAAGGTCAGGCCAGCGCGCCGCCCGGCCGCCCGGGCCAGTCGCTACTACGCTTCATCAGATAGCGCCACGGGCTCATGTGAAGTGGAGCTTGTTGTGCTGGCTAGGGAGCTCATGTGGCGCCGTTGAAGTGGCCAAAACCGCGGTTTGTGATTCGTGAAGACATGTTGGGCTGGTTAGTGACGGTTCCTCTAATGTTGATCAGATGGCTCATTTCACCTGTGATTTTGGCTGTGCTCGTCCTCCTGATGACCTGGATCTATTACATCCTGACGAAGAACTTTGACTTCTGGAAGTCACGCGGGGTGAGTGGACCAAAGCCACGTTTTCCCTGGGGTACCGAATTCGGATCGCCGTTCTGGACTTCTCCGATCGAGCTCGATGCCTGGGTATACAGCCAGCATGGCGGAAGGAAGTTTTGTGGTTATTTTGAGTTTAATCGCCCGGTTCTGTTTGTCGGAGACCTGGAACTAATCCGTTACATCACCATCAAGGACTTTGAGTACTTTACTGATCGGCGTGATCAAGGTTTCTTCGAGAATCTGAAAGACGCTGTCTCCGTTTTGAAAGGAGCCCATTGGAAGGAGACTCGTTCCGTCATGTCATCGTCCTTCTCGACAAGCAAGCTGAAGGCGATGTATCAGCTGGCGCTGGGCAACGCCAAGAATCTGACGCATTACGTCCTCCTGGACATGGAAAAGAAGGGGGAGGTTGACATGAAGGACATGTTTGGACGCTTCACTATGGACAACATCGCCTCGTGTGCTTTTGGAGTCAACTGCAATTCCTTTACAGATCCCAACAGCACCTTTGCCACCAACGCTGCAAAGTTATTCAGCACTGAACGTGCCGCCATCATGCGTCTGATCAACGATCTCGCTCTACCGGAATGTATCAAGAGCCGCCTTCCCGACCCGCTGGCTGAGCCTTCTCAGTTCTTCGCCGATGTCGTCACCAGGACCATACGCAGTCGCGATAACTCCACACATTCCGCCCCAGACTTTTTGCAGCTCCTGATGGACACCAAGGACAAAGAAGGTAACCGCGTCCTTTCTACCAGCAGCATCATCTCTCAGTCTGTGCTGTTCCTGTTTGTCGGCTACGACACGACAGCCAGCCTGCTGACGTTCGCCGGCTACTGTCTCGCCACTCACCCGGAGGTCCAGGAGCGTGTCCAAGAGGAGGTGGACGCGGCACTCTCCAGGCACGGAGACCTCACCTACGCCGCCCTCCAGGAGATGTCCTACCTGGACCGGGTGATGTCGGAGACACTGAGGCTCTACCCGCCGGCTACTCGGCTGGAGCGTGAGTCCACCAAGGAGTACACGCTGCCCGGCACAGACGTTCACCTTCCCATCGGCACCGTGGTGCAGATCTCGGTGCTTTCCATCCACCGGGACCCGGAGTACTATCCGGATCCGCTGCGGTTCGACCCGGACCGCTTCCTGCCAGAGGAGAAGGAGCGTCGCCATCCGTGCGCCTACCTGCCGTTCGGCAGCGGGCCGCGCAACTGCCTCGCCATGCGGTTCGCCCTGTTCGAGGCCAAGGTGGCGCTGGCAGAGCTGATGAGGCAGATGACGCTGAAGCCGACGGCCTGCACGCCGTCGCCACCCATGCCGCTGGACAAGATGGCGTTCCTCCTGACGCCAGCCGGTCGTAAGATGCCGCTTATTAGTGTCCCCAGGAGCAGCGCAAAGTGAAGCCTCAGTGAGGGTAACTGCATGTAGGATATGGCAGGCTTCGTGAAATGCTTCCGAATGGGAACACATGGCTTATTCGCCAGAAAAGCCATCTATTGGCTTTGGTGGGGGATGTTAGCACTTGGCGCATGGCCACTTAGCTCACAGCCCACGGTAAGTGTTGCTCAGTGTGTGACAAGATCTTCCAAAGTAAAGAATAAGGCCTTTTATGTTTGATAACAGGCTTTGATACCCATAAATATGTAATAAATCAATGCCTACGGAGACATTAGTTAGGAGACAATTAGGAGACAATTAGTGCCTACGTTTTGTTGATGCTCGATCGCTGATGATAATTTTGCTCATATACATGTGGATTCTCGAAATATATAGTACCTAAACATCTCTATATGGTGAGCCAAGCGTATCGACTGTTACTCGTGATCACTCGTGACCATGACGCTGAGCCAAAAAGGCCTGCATTTTGTATTTCATTTCTCTCGCTTCTTTGCGGAATGACCAACACCTCTAAGTAAGTTGCCTTTTATTTTTGCACAGAATAATCCTGAGGTCTGTATGGAACACCCATTATCTCTGTATGTACGGAATGGCCTTCACCTCTGAACGGAATGACTCTCACCTCTGTACGGAATGGCGCTGCTTGCCTCTGTGAATCGCAGCAGTTCGGGGTTCGGCGTCGTGCCGTGCTGAAATGACAGGAAATTTGAACTTTCTGAGCGAAGACGGGAACAAGAAATGAAGCGAAAACAATAGTCAAACAATACAATTTTTTCGATGAATATCATGATAGTCACAATAACAACCATTGTTGTTATGTACTCATTAAAATTATAAATGTCTAGCAAGCATTTCATTGATATGCTGAGCGTAGAAGCTAAAAGTGTCATTATTATCCATCCTGAGATCTCTTACCTGAACAAGAATAGAAACCACGACCACCCCATGATTTTTGGACGATGCTACCGTCAGGTTTGAATAGATGGCGTTAAACCCCACGAGCTGAATCTGAAAACAAACGAGCTTTCAAACCAACAAATAGGCCTCATAACAAACATGCGAAGCAATCTCTTCCATATCTTGTCATTTTGGACATCGAACAAGGATACGAGTAGATAAACATCAAGTGAGACAAAGCAATGTTTGTTTATTGCATCAACATTACGGTCAGCAGTTACAAAGCCGCATACAGTTCCTGGCCCTCTCGCCCCTGATAGGAGCAGACAGCGGCTCACCTCAGCGGGGAAGGCTCGGCCCGAGATCTGGTGCTCGGAGCCGTCCGTGTTCCTCATCCCGAAATGGATGTGCGCCTCCTCCAGTTGGTAGCTGAGAACGGATCGCGCCGAGGGGCGCCGCTCTATTAGTGCGGCGGCCCGGGACGCGACGCCCAGACATTTCTCACCGGGCGACAACACGCGCGGCCCCCGGACACGGCCGCACGGACACGGCCCATTCATCACCGGACACACAGACACGTACGGACAGAAGAGTACAGACAGTGAGATACATACAGATAAGATAAAATTGCACATACAGTCCAACTCACACACATTATTTCACCGTCAGATGTCAAAACGAATGCAATGTCAAGCACGCTCTTGTGTTTTATATTTCTATATCTCTTCTTTCAGCTCTAATAATCTTGTCCTTCTCCCTCATTCCCTCCTTCGCAAGGCTGAAATTGATGCAATATTTGTCTCAGCGAATTGACGTAGATAACCCGTCATGCTATAACACCCTTCTCCTAAACTGTTTTTACGATTTGCCTGGAAAGTTGCAATATACCAATCGTTGATTATAATTACTCGTACCTGTAACTGAGTGACGCTCCAGTAATGTTAACACGCCCTCGGTCCTCTTCTGATATACTAAATACAACACCATGGCCAGAGTTCTTCAAATGACCAGACACCTGAAACGACAAACCATTCACGCCTGCTTAAAAAAAAATCGAACACATCATGCGTTCCCAAACAAATAACCACGATGCCAATGAGCAATCGTGTCTCAAGCGTCACCTAGCCACGAATGATCGGCAGCATCATATCTAGAGTTGCAAAGTTTTCCCAATGGGCTGCTACCGGCACCGCCCCGCCCCACAAACATTTTCTGGGATACCGGCATGCTACCACGCCCCAAGCAAAAAAAAAAAAAAACGCCAAATTACCGGCATACTAAAAAACCTGCGTTCTTGATTCTGGCTTACCCCTACATGAGATGCCACATTTTGGCAATTTCGGTAACCGCGCCACCCAACAGCCACCCATTGTCCAACTTATTACAATTCAATAGCCTCTTAGTGTCCAAAGTTTGAATCATATGCTGATAATTTTTTGTGCAAAATCAAAAATACCGGCATGCTACCGGCAAGACATGCCAGATACCACGAAAAAACCTGCGGTAGTGAAAAATTACCGGCATGCCGGTAGTGCGGTAGGGAAATTTTGCAACTCTAATCATATCCACGATATCAGATCGCGTGGCCGTCGGCTCTCGATGTCACGCTCCCTCGCCTCACCCCAGACATACACCTAAACGTCAGCCACTTGCACGACGCGCGGCATTTTCAGCTAGGCTCCGGCGGTCGCGGCAGCTGCGTGTTCTCACGGCCGGCACCCACAAATCAGCCCTGCTGCTCGCTCCGTTCGCATTGTGTAGACGGGAGCAGGTACTGGGGAGACGCTCAGATGGATGGACCACCGCGAGACGGAGGGGAGGGAGTGAGGAGGGACGGAAGGACATAGGTATGGGCTGCGAGGGAAGGATGTTCGAGGGGAAGATAGGTAGTGAAAAAGCGGCGACGGCGCAGGCAAGGGGACGGGGGGGGGGCACCCGATGGATGATGGTTGGATAGCATTGGCGGGGGGATGCTGGAAATAGAGATATTCGAAGACGATATTCCCCCCCCCCCCACACACACACACAAAAAGCAAATGAACGGCAAACGGAGAACCCAGATAAAAAACAACGAAACAAAGAAACAAAACAGCCAATATATGTACCTAACACTGGGGCAGCGGGTGGGACACGGGTAGGGCGGCCGACACCGCGGGGATGGCTCGTCAGCTCTGATCAGTCACCTCTCCCCGGAGACCCGGCCGGAGATGATGCCGTGATTCGGTCATCGTTGTCCGACCGGCACACTGGGGACAGCGCGCCGCCAGTAGAGCGACGGAACTGGCGCTCCTGCGGCGGCGACGGCACGCCTGAGACGCAGAGAACACCCGGCGGCGCCGCCCCGGGGGAGCCCGCCGGCGGCGCTGCCCGACAAACCGCCCTCTGATCGCCGGTCAGCGCGGTTTGTTTTCTGCATTGGCCGGCGGATTGTTTGGTCTCCTGAGCGGAATGAGCCGCCAGAAACGACAAAATCGCCTCTGATTGGATGGTAGTCTGAGAAGTCGATGGAAGGGGCTTAGACGGCGCACACGGATAAGAGGTAGTACGGCCGTATCGAGGCCACGGGCAATTTGCCCCTGGTATTGAAACATTACCAGACGGAGGAAAAAAATAATATGCTGGGATACAGTTGTGATAGTTGGTATCTGGAAAGTAGAACATTGCCCCACAAAACACGTAAAAAAATGTGATTTAAACCGATTGAAGCAACTCCAGTGTTGGAAATGAGCCCCTTTTCTGGTCCCGGGCGGGTCCAAAAGATTTTATTCTCCTTACCAATTTTATACTCCGGCACCTCTGTGTCAAAATGTGACTAGCAAAAGAACAGCGACTGGCGCAAAGTCGCCCAGACATCAACGAACTAGCAAATTAAGGAACGTTAACCGATTCTGGAGTTTTTATGCTTTGTTCAATTAATAACTCATTGATTTATCAAGTCATTGGGCCCGCGAGATTCATGCACAATCCGCAAATTTGGGATAAGGTGGATCCCTAAAAGTTATCCTTTGTTGTGCTGTATGGTAACCAACTGACTGGTCTTCCCACAGGATCCTCCATAAATGAAGTCTCCCAGACCAGTCCTACGTGGAACCGGTCCCTGGCCTGCTCTTCCCGGCTGTTCCTGCTCCTTAACGGTCTACGCACTGCGCCCAACGGACTTTGTGGACTATTCGAAGACGCTTTGATCCTGTTCGTGAATCTCCTCATGTCAATCCATATTATCCATTGTAGCACATTCAAATGTACAATTTGTGTTCTAGCTGGTCAAATCGTGCACAGAACTAAGACATTCGTTACATTGAATGACTCACCGCACATCCAACTTGCGTGCCTCGTGGGTGCCTCGCCCAAAATTCTTATGATACGTACCTAAAATCGAACAAACTATGATTGTAAATGTCAAAACCAGCATTTTTTACACATGCCATGCATCACACGAATTGTGACGTGAATGCATCATCAATGCTTCATATTGTGTTGTGTATGCTCTTCGTGCCTAATAAATGTGCACTTTTTATGCTATCGCCTATCACCAGCAGTGACAAATTTTGGTCTCAGTTATTTTCTGTAAGAGTGAACGAAGTAGACCGAAATGAAGTGAACAGGGTGTGAACATAGCTGTGAATCGGTGTCCGCCTACTAGCATGCAGGTTACTGGCCGTCACGTCATCTTGACATGACACCCACCATAATGCATGGAACGGGCAGCATTTCACACGTTGGCACGTTTCTTATCACAAACAAGTCCGGAAACGAAATGCAAGATGCGCTTATGTTCGTTAAATCGTCTTTCTCGACATGTTTGCGAGAAGGGCGAGAAGAATAGGCCACAGGACAAAGGTCATTTTGGGTCAGGGTCAGGGGCGTCGCCACGGATTTTTGACTGGGGGGGACGGATTGGCTGACTAAAAACCCAAAAGTTAGTTAGTTTACCGTACAATTTCAGGCCTATGCACTACTTGTAACGCATACACAATACACATGTTCTCATGTTCTCGCGTGGACAGCGGCGTATTTAGAAAATCGCGAAGGGGGGCCAAGGGTTTGGAGGGCGCCACCTCGCCCAAGGAGGGCGCCATACGGTCGCGAGATAAAAAATCGCTCAGCGGGGTGGGGGGGGGGGGGGGTTGGGAGGCGTTTTTTACCATGCCACCAGTTTTTTTTTTTTGCGTAACCTCGTATAGGTCGTGCTGCATTGATTTTGCATCGTGTGTATTCTTTATACTCCAGGTCACAAAAGGTCAAGTGTTCTTGAAATGCTGCGCCGAAGGCGCGCGAAATTTTTGAAAACAACCTTTTCCTCCGCTTTTTAGGCACGCCTTTTATACGATCACCGTTCAAAGCTCCTCTCGCTCTTTTACCAAATTTGAAGGTGTAAAAAATACCAAAGGTTTGGTCGGGCCGCTGCCACACAAACTGTATAGAAAGCTTGGCTCATGGGTGTCGATGTATAAAAGTTTATTGGCGGTGGCATATCTACGCACCAGATCACCGTATCGGATTGATACCGGAGCGCGAGATGCGTAAACATCATCCAAATTACCTCAGACCAGCCTTCATAGCCTTCTCACAGATGCATACAGTGTACCCACATAACCAGTTTCAATCACCGAAACTTCAGATGCCTGCTGTTGCGGCCGAACCTGTTGACAATACTTAATCGTAATCCATATAGATGCCATGATGCACGTAAAGTAGGATCAATTTGTTTGTTTGTTTGTTTTGTTGGGTTAGGCCCTTTCGGTCGACAAGACCATTGCAGAGCCGGAAGGATGATAGGAATTAAGGGGAGACATTGGTCTGGGCAGGCACCCTAGTGAGTCGCCGGGGCTGAGCCCGTCCAGAGGACAGGCCACCCAGCCCCAAGGCACTCACTGCACCCGGCTACGGGGTGCGCTCCCTCGGGAGCAGCGGTGCCGCTCCAAGGGAGCAGCCCGCATGAGATAAAGTTGCCTGTCCAGCCCGGAGGGGGGTTGCGGCGTGGAGGAGAAGGATTTCAGTATCCTGAGGATAGAAGCACGGAACGGTGTAGGATCAATCCGTTAAAGGGACACTCCCACCTTAACATTAGTTTTGAGTTGAGATAGCCAAATTGGTGGCCATGGCCTGCAAATACCGGTTTGGGCACTCACAACATCGACAAATGCTTTAATTTGGAGATATGGAATTTCAAACTTGCAGTTTTCGGATTCTAAGGGGCTAGTGCATTGGTATGCCCCCTTAGAATTTGTGACGTCAGCGGAGATCTAACGATTTTTAAATCTTTTACTAAAACGTTTGGTAGCACGCGGTGGTATATGCTGCTTTGCGCGCAACAAATGCCGCACTTTCAAATAAAGTCGCTAGGAACAGCGGAGATCCCAAAAAGTAAACAAAAGTAAAAGTCTAATATCTTGAAAACCGGTGAATATTTTTCGATGAAATTTGGTAGATATTCGTTTTCGCTCTTTCTGAACCGAGCGACATCACTTTCGTGCCAATTCATTAACTTTTTTGAAGGTGGGAGGGTCCCTTTAAGACCAAAGACGTGTTTTATGCATCGTAGAGCGTAGATAGTTTTGGTAGGTATAGGTACTTCATTCATTGTGCTGAATGCACGTTCATTTGTGGCAGTTTTCACAGGCAAGACATCAACTATGTGCAATAGAACGACTAAGTTGAAAAACATGCCAAAGGAGTAAATAAATGATAAGAGGGCAGCGATCAACGGATGTTGCCAATAGGTAGAAGGGCTGCGATCCACAGGAGGGCGCTAATAGGTAGGAGAGCCCCGATCAACATCCCGAGTTTCGATAGTAGGGCACCGATAGGTAGGAAGTTGGCGAGCAGCAGGAGGGCGCCAATGGATAGAAGGGCAGCGATCAACAGGAGGGCACCAATAGGTAGGAGGGCCCCGATCAACAATCAACAGGAGGGCGCCACCAGGTAAGTGGGTGGCGAGGAACAGGAGAGCACCAATAGGAGGGTGGCGATCAACAAGAGGTCGCCAATAGGTGGGAGGGCGGTCATCAACTGGAAGTCGTTAATGAGCGGAAGGGTGACGATTAAAATGGGGGTGGCAATGGTGAGGAGGGCGCCTTTGCTCAAGAGGATGACACGAACAGGAGGGCGTCTGTGCGGAGGGCGCTGGTCAACAGGAAGGTACCAGTGGATAGGAGGGCGGTGATCAACAGGAGGGTGCCAGTGGTTAGGAGGGCGGCGATCAACACGAGGGCGCCAATAAGAGAAGGGCCCCGATTAACATTCAACAGGAAGGACTAGGGAACCAATAGGTAGGAGGGCGGCACTGAACAATAGGGTGCCAAAAAGGAGAAAGGCGGCCTTGAAAATTTCACATGAGGGCGCAATAGCGTAGGAGAGCGCCAATAATTATGAGGACGCCGATCAGCAGAAGGGCGGCAATATGTAGCAGGGTGGCGACCTACAGGAGGGCGCCTTCGGGTGAGAGGGCGCTTATTTACGGGACAGCGGCTTACATAGGCGACCACCGTTACGCTTAGAGAGCTACAGCCTACAAATGTGGTTGGAGGGCGCCCGAGGGAGCCCTCCAACCGTATTTGGAGGGCGTATTTGGAATGGGCGTCCTCCGAGGGCGCCCTCCATCCGTATTTTCCCTGTAAACACATTCGCGATTGGAGGGCGCCCTCCAGTCGCGATTGTTTTTCGATTCGATTATATCACAATTGCATTTGCGATTGGAGGGCGCCTTCGGCGCCCTCCAATCGCAAAGGGCGCCTTCGGCGCCCAAGGGGGGGGGGGCCATGGCCCAGTGGCCCCCCCTGCCTACGCCCCTGCGCGTGGAGGCGTTATTAGTCACACTCTTTTCTACCTGTGCATGAATTGGCGGCGCGAAGCGCCGCGAAAGATGGCAAAAACTCTTGGCAAAACAGTCCCAAAACGCATAAATTTTGCATCCCGCGTAATAAGTTTGATACCAGGACAGTTAGGGTCTGGTCACCAACTACCACAGATGCTCGTCGAGGTCGGAATTTACAAATACGCCTGTCAACCATAGGTACAGCGGGTACAGCTTTTTTTCCAACTTCTGTGCAGTGTAGCTGCAGGACTGCGGGGTCGAAGTCGACTTCGGTCGTAGTCGACGGTTTTGGTCGGATACGGAGTTGGAGTCACCAAAATCGTAACAGACTTAAACTTTGAAGTCAGAGTCAACGTCATCCCCGAGGATGGGTCGAATAAGAGCTGGAGATTCTGTTGGCTGTGGTGATTGTAGGGGTCATGGTAAGACCAATGTAGGGGCATACTGAGCATTACGTCCTCCTGGGCTCTCTCAGGCCAGGACGAGGTCCTCTCTCCCTCAAGCATCAAGCGTGCAAAGGCCATGGTGAGACCTTCTGCTGTCGGATGGCCTCGAACGGGAAGAGGGCCGTTTGAGAGTGAGCTGAAGGTCTTGACTATTACGAATATCCTATGTAAAATGTGTGGTCTCTGCAAGCTGTTGTCCTACTGCACTCTGAGACTTTGGGACAGATCTTCAGCCCTAGTGTTGGATATGGTCGCCCCTACAACTGGAGCTTTGGCTCCCTATCGAGGACCTGGGACAGACAGTCCAGAGCTGCACCTCGTAGGCAATGTTATCTTTTAATGTGCCAAGAAACGTTCAGAGAGACAAAAGCATCACATCACATGTTTTTTCACTCCGATGCGGGCCGAGGGATGCCGTGGTCGGAGATGGAATGGGGACTCCGAGCGTTTTTTTTTTAAGCCGGAGTCGGAGACCGGAGTTACTAAAATCATCTACTCCGCAGCCCTGTAAGCAAGGGTACAGTGTCAGCAATTCGCAGATTCAATTTGTATACGAGTAGGTATCCGCAATTTTATCCCAAAACGACAATACACCAATGTCGTAGGTCACTTTTTAAATCATTCATGGGGATATTTTTGCGGGGGACGTCCCCCCCGGATTCCTCGACTGGGGGGGACGCGTCCCCCCCGTCCCCCCCGGTTTCGACGCCCATGGTCAGGGTTATGAAAATTTAAGTGAACATGTACAATTGATCAATACGATAGTGTGACAATTTTCAGCGAGGTCTGCCGCCCTCACGATGGTTATTAATGAAAAACTGAGGAGCTATTTTGACCCCGCCCCCTGCAAGTGCCGGATAGACGCTCTCACAAGCAGCAGAAATGTATGCTATACGAACGAGTCGAGACTGAATTTGCTCCCCCCCCCCCCCACAAACACACACCAACCGCAACCGAACCGTCCTGATACCGTCAGTCTCCGAAACTCCGCTCCGGCTCACACGGTCCTTGCATACCTACGGGCAGCTGTGCTGAGCTGTGCCGCTGTGCTGCTTGGCTGGAATCCGTTCCGGCCCCTCCTCCCCATTCAGCGGCTGCCGCCAGGCAAACTCTGCAGGTTTTCTCTCCAGAATTATGAGCTACTTCTAGTCAACAAGTCACGAGTAAGTATAAATTGTTTCATTGTCAGCAACAACAAAAAAGACAAAATAAGGCTGTGATAAAGCCTAATATTACGGTCCCACAAAATGCATGCATCACAAAGCGGTAAAACTGTCAGCTCTAACCCTATGATTCTATTTCTATTCTATCAAACCGGTGACGGCATCTATGGGGAACTCTGTAACCTCGGTTTTTCTGTACGGTTTATTTCAAAAACGTTAAATTTTGCCGTTGTTCGGTGCCACGGAGGCGTCTAGAAAAGGGCTTTAGAAATTAAAGTAATAAATATAAAGGGCATCAATACCTTCCCCTGAACCTCCTTCATAGTTCTATTAAAAGAGCACAAGAAGATATTATCCCAATAGCGCACAAATTTGTTCCAAACACGGCTACATCATTATTAGGATTCTCCGCAAAATAGGTCTTGGGGGACCAGAAAAATTTCTGATACCAAAACGGTTTCCTCCCACTTTTTTGCATTCTACAAGAAGATAAGTTCATGCTGCTTACTTTTATAGCTCAATAATGCAACTTTCATGGCTTGGTTCAAAATTATATTGAATTTCCTGTTTCTCAACCGGAGAATAAAAATTGTTTATTTCGTGGTCACTTCTCTTATATTCTCCTTAAAACTATTGCACTTAGCACCCCCAGAACTTAGTTTTTGCCACAAATTTGCTTTATTTACCTTGGGTATCAGTTATAGGCTATTTTGTTGCATATAAATAAGATTTTACGATATTTTGGTCCGTCCATCGAAGCTGACATCGCCATGTTTCTTCTGCTGTGGCGTCAGCTGATCAATCATAGACTGAGCCAGATCGAACCATGTGGTCGCGGGACGCGGCAGTGCATCAATTGGTGTTGTCTGCTATTGGTTGGTTGGGTTGTAGTTTATATCTGATTCATGGTTGCCCTTTTTTGCCCGGACTCATGGTAAACAGAACATTGATCAGTGCACATGACTGCATAATAATTAAATATTTAAGCAAAGCACAAGATGAAAGCGGTTGGAGTGAGCTGCCCAACTTGTCAGAAGTTTGAGTTATAGTTTCGGTGAGAACCGGCGCGATCGTCAAAATTGAAAGGTAAGTTAAGTACAATAGTTGCATCCGGAGTAGGTACCTATGCATTGTCGGATCTGGGTTGGATGATTAACCCGCGCCCCGTAGGGAGGAACGAAACGCCCCCCTCCCCGTCCTTTTCCGTAGATATCTCCTAAACGGCTGCAGATATCGCCACCAAACTTTCAGGACCCCTCCGGACATCTATTTTACACATTGTGACCAAAAATTTTTCCAGAGGCTATGATGGGTTGGCCACAAATGGCGTCAGAATGATGTCATGTTCTGTCATTTTCCACAAAAAAGGTTTCGCGAGAAGATCTGTCAGGCCTACAGCTTTCAAAACACAGAAAAATGTTCCTGACATAAAAGGTGAAGAATTAACAGGGCTATAAAACTGCTATCTCCGATTTTTGAAATTTTTAAATTTTGACCCCCAAAATAAAAAGTAATTTTTGGATATAATAGCCAAAAAATCCCAAAAGTTTTTCGAATTTCGAAAAAACGAAATATATATAATAGAACCTACCGTCTTCTATCCACATACCAAATTTCAGATCGTTGCCTCTTTGTGGCCAGGTTATATCGAGAAAACTGTTGAAAAATGATGACGTCAAATTTTCAAACTCAACTTTTAGCCATTCTAGACCACGTAGCGCAAAACAAAGACCACCGGTAGACTCCCCGTGACGAGCTGCTTCGGATCGATACCAATTTTATGCAAAAATATCAACTTTGAAATTTGACCTTATTTGACCTGACCTTGACCTGACCTTCACCAGAACATAACCTAAACTGACCCCAAAGGTTGTCTTACCCACATAATCGCATTTGTCATGTAAAATGGACCATAAAACAAGTATCACACGACATTTTCATTTTTCATATTGTGACCCTCAGTGACCTGACCTCTGTGACCTGACCTGGTATCAGTGACCTAAGATAGCAAAATATGTGTTTGACGAACAATTATCCACCGATGATTTACAATAACATACCAATTTACTCGATTTCACAACACATTTCTTGAAATGCCCGTAAACGGTGAAATTGCGACCTTTGACCTGAACTGTGACGTCATCGGTTGGACCGAGGTCAATGAAATTGGGTCACAAGGTAGTTCCCCGTTGGGGCTATCGAACGCCGTTTGAATTTTGAAAATCAGGCGGTAAATTTTCGAGATCCTAGAGGAGGGGGGTCGAAATGGCCCCCCCCCCTTTACGGGTGGTAGGGTCTGTCGATAGCCCTACGGGGCGCGGGTTAATTGATACTCAATGTCAGATGTGCACGCGCATCTAAACGTTGAATTTGGGTCATTGGGAAAACCACAGGTTCTCTGATTAGTGATTGCAAGGAATCCCATGTCACAATCTCAATTATTGGATGATCTCACTGGAATTCTCAACAAAAAAAAAAAAAAAAATCTAGGTAGGTACATCTTTAGCCCAAATATGTTAACCCGCGCGTTTTTGGTACACTTTATCATCAATTCGACACATGTTGTGAAAATTTCAGACCAAGGTCATTCAAGGTCAGGTCACCAGGTCACTTGAAGTGACCTCACCTCATAAAAAGTTTCAATGTCTGTCATAGCTACACCGAGTGACCGATCGCTTTGAAACTTTCAGCGATTGCTAAGAGCAATAACATGTACAAAATGTATATCTCAGTATTTTGATATCGATGACCTAAGGTCAGGTCAATTTTGCGACCTCCCCATTATAAGTCAATGGGAGAAAATTGAAATGCGTCTCTTTTGGACGAAAGGCATTATAAACACTCCTAAACACCGAATTACAAGTGGTTTAGACACACTGAACATGAAAATAGTGTCCGTGACCCTTGTTTATGCCCTGAGGTCATCTTAGGTCACGAATGGTATCTTACAGTTTTTCGCAAATAACTTTTGATAGAGGCATGCTAGAGCGATGAAAACGCCTTATATGTGTTCAGCTCGACGATACGGATCGACTGATATGCAACATGACCCTTTCCGGTCAGGTCATGACCTTGACCTGAGGTCAAATTTTCAAGTTGACCTTTCAAGGTCAAGTTATAGTTCATTCGATGCGTCTTGACGAGAGGAACACGATGCCGGTAAAAGTAAGCTCGTACAAGGCTTGGGTCAAAAGTTATTGCAGAAAAACTGTTTCCGAAAAAATCGGCTATTTTTGCAGTTTTTGCCCCCTGCAGGCAAAACTGTTGACGTTAGGTCAAATCTGAGAGAATTACTCAGAAAGGGCGTTAATAGGGCTATCGAATGCGCTTTTCCGCGGCGCTGTAGCTCTATTGGTTCCCGAGTTATGCGTTGGCTTCTTGGAACTTTTCGACATTTGACCTGGAAATCGGCGAAATTTTGCCTTCAATGACCTCTGGTGACCTGACCTCTGACCTGACCAAAAAATTGACCGAAGTGATTTCGTCATTATTTTTGACGCTCTTTCGAACGCCGCCTTCCGCGTATCGCTACGTGGCCCAGGAGCCGATTTACAAGGGGGGGGGGTGTTCAAACACCCCCCCCCCCCAGCAGGGCGTGGAAATCCAGGACCCCCAGCCGGGCGCGGGTTGAAAATGTGAAAATGGACCAAATGTTCCGTTTACTATCTGTGGGATTAGATGACAGTGGGAAACTGGGCCTCTGGATTTACAAATTGATGCATCAATAGTCTTATTATTTGTGAATGGAGATATCACCATTTGAGTACCTATGAGCAGGGCTGTGGAGTCGATGGATTTTCGGCGACTCCGACTCCGGCTTTCAAAAACCAGCTCCGACTCCGACTCCGGGCAGAATTGTCGACTCCGACCGACTCCAATTCCCGACTCCGACCCCGCAGACCTAGCAGGGCTGCGGAGTCGACAGATTTTCGGTGACTCCGACTCCGACTCCGGCTCGGGTTTCTAAAATCGACTCCGACTCCGACTCCGACTCCGGTCACAACTGTCGACTCCGACCGACTCCGACTCCGACTCCGCAGCCCTGCCTATGAGCATCATCTTTCATTTTTGAACGCCCTTAACCCTCGCACTTGTAGAGGGTGGAGTGGTCGGATGGACCCCCTTTCGTTTTTTTTTTCGCGAATAACTCGCGCAAAACTTGTTCGATCGCGACGAAACTTTCTGTACACTCCATTTGATCAATTTTACACCTACTCTGAAAATTGCACGATCCTGACCTATTTTTTGATATGCATGGTGCTTGGAAATAAGATTGTCTGCACCATGTACCTAGGAGGGCGTATCCAGGAATTTTGGTGAACATATATTTTTTGCAGCCATAAACGCGGTGTTCCTGTATGGTGGACTAAACATGGGCACTGGTTGGGCAGCCCATGTAATGGGGTGTAGGTGGGCTGGATGTGGGCAGCCATATGGGGCCCACGTGTGCCCCACATGGTACCCAGTACCCACCTTGAGTCCATGTGGGCCAGCCCTGGTGGGCCCCACCATTTGCCCAGGGACAAATTAATGTCGGCCCCACCAAGTGGCCCACCTTGGCTCCATGTGGGGCCTTGGTAATAATGCTGACTGGGATCAGCCATCGACACAACGAAACGCCGGAGGAAATGTACCACTTTTAACTTGGGGTTTTGAACTGGAATAGCAGTTTTGCAGCTTGAGTTGAGACTAGCACAAATCAGGAGCTTTTACAGCCGAGCGATCACCCCAGACAAAGATATTCCATTTATCTTTCCGAAAATAGTGTCTTACGCAGGAATGTGGTGTCTTACGTAAGAATGCGGAAATTGTAGCCACTTGTCGCAGAGGCCAAGCTCAGCCAATCAGCGTACAGTTGGTTTTAAACTACGCAATATGATTGGTCAACGCGTAATAAGCTTCCGCGTGGAACACTATTTTATAGCCTCTACCAAAGATGGAATATAGTTCATCCTATATGAAAATATTAAAAAAAAACTTTGTACATATGAAATATTTTCTTTTTTGATCATTATAAGCCTAAAAAATCGCGAAACTGTAGTAACAACTAATTTGAGAAAAGTGGTATATTTCCCTTAATTTCCGACTCTCGACTGCACCGAACACACAGCACAATTTTCAATCCTTTCTCGTGTCATAAGAGCGTCGTGTCACCCTCTCTTTCCTCAGATCACAGTCTCTCCCCGACTCTTCGCTTATCTTGTTGTCAGTCAGAGGCATAGTTACCCACAGTAGTCGTATATATTGGTCATATATATCATCATTCATCACCCATAGTAGATGATATATTGACGCCATATCGCTTGTGTTGCACCGTGCACGCCTAAATATGCCTAGATATAAGATACTAAGTAGGTACATGCATATTCACTCGCTAGGGCTAGTAAGTTAACAGTCTCGTTGGCAACGGTGAGGTTCTCGCATTTTTATGAGAACAGCTTCAAATTATTTTTGAAATTATCGTTCCCATCCTCAGACCAACTCATTCGCACCCTCGCTCACAATCTATTCCGGGCTGGTACTCAACCCCCACCAGATAACCGTCGCGGTGGCGAGGACAAGATCTCGACCGATCTAAATCCTCTTCGGGATGGCCCTATAAGCGATAGAGTGGGCTGTCCAAACGGGAACTCCCGTCCCACCTGAAAGGTCTTTCCTGATACGGCTCACCGTAGCCACTTTCGTCCTCTTGACGGTCTCTGCCGCTGTGGCGCACCATCGATGGTACGTACGGTCCAATGGCTCCGCTCCACCAGCTATCATGTCGTCATCCCACAGCTCCGCAATGACATTTTCAAGCCGAAAGAGATTGCCCTTAACAAATCAAAACACTTATCTTTGCATGGCCATCAGTCCTTCCAATAAAAACAAAAACGATTTAAGTTAATTTGCATCGCTGCACTGTAACGAGCTTCTACACACAATGTGTCAGAAAAAGATGTTTCATTTTAACGCGTTCCAATAAATATGGATTGACATGGGAATGCACAAACAGGATCACAGGCGTCTTCTGGTGGTCCACGTCAGCTGGGTGAGCCTTGTGGGCTCTGGATCAGGAACAGCCGGGAAGATCAGGCGAGGCAGGACTAGGAGACACCCATTTGTAGGTCCCTGTCGGAAGGCCAGTCAGCTGGTTAATAAGCAACTCAAGTTCAAAGTTAAAGAAACGTCGAGCTTCAGAGCTCAACAAGGGAAGATGTGCTCTATAAACAACACATTTCCTGTCGAAATCATACTGACAGTAGGTTATCAAGTTTTTTATGACCTCTGCCGGCCCGTGCCGAGAGGGGTCTGCCGTTTGCTTTCACAATTCACATGAATTATTTCTTGAGAGGAAAACAGGGAAATTTCGTTAATTTCGGATACTGCGGGAGGGGAAAATGTTTCGAATGCACCCCCCCCCCCCCCCGAATCCGCCAGTGTCACGGCCGCATATCCAATTTCGGGGCTGCTGTTCTCCGGCCAGATTTTATTCTCCGGGACCAGGACTGAAAATGAGAATTCCAACACTGTACTGCACCATGTTCTTTCATGCTTACGTTCAAGTATTTGTATGCCATAAAATACACACTAATAATAAGATGTTTTATAGAGATCTGTATGTACTTGTACAGGAACCATTTTAGTACTGCTCTACCGCAGCCACTAGAGCAATGAACTTCGAAACTTTCAGCTGAGCTGAACACCTCAGCGACACAATGGCTCCTACATGACCATCAGCAGCTTCCCAACCAAGCCACACAGTCGAAAACAGTGCATGGGTCTGTCCATGTCTGTCCTGTTTTCGTGTCATCGTGTAATGAGTGTGTGCCAGACGGCGGCCTGTTACCGTCCATCGCCCGCCCCTGCGTCACTTTCATACCATGTCTCTATTACGACAGCAAGTGTCCGCCGACAGACGAGCCACAAACGCCCGAACACTCAGAGATGGTCCGTGATCGGACGGTGTAATTACCACCGGCAAAATGACACGATCCTTCATGTTACTTTGTAGCTCCATCAAATCTCCAAAAAATGTTAGCAATGAAGTGTATACAAAACGGAAAGTAGAAAACTCAATCTCTTCGAGCTATTCTGTCCCCTTTTGATTCAACAATAGACATTGGTAAAACGCCACAGATAAAGGTAAAATAAGGCCTTATCACTTATCAGTGTTTACCCGAAGAAGTGAAAAAAATAGTACCTATTAGGTTTTTAAAATTATTTTATGAAGCTATTTTTTGCAGGCAGCGAAGCCTATCACCAGGTGTCTCACTTGTTCCATCCTCACCCGCTGGTTGTATCCCCAACCCCAGCTGTTCCTCACCGTGGCCTTGTCGATGTGCACGTAGCGGAGGTGCGGGTCGAACAGCAGGGAATCCGGCTCCACATTGATTGGAGACTGCCGCCTGCCATTGCTGCACATACTCCACTCGGGGTTGAACAGACCCCAAAACTCGGTACCTGCGGGGAGGGAGAGAGAGAGAGAGAGAGAGAGAGAGAGAGAGAGAGAGAGAGAGAGAGAGAGAGAGAGAGAGAGAGAGAGAGAGAGAGAGAGAGAGAGAGAGAGAGAGAGAGAGAGAGAGAGAGAGAGAGAGAGAGAGACAGAGAGAGAGAGACAGAGACAGAGACAGAGAGACAGAGAGAGACAGAGAGAGAGATGAAGAGAGAAAGAGAGGGAGAGAGAAGGAAAGAGAAAAATGCAGAGGAAGTCAGACAGGCAGGCGGCAGTCAGGATGAGGTGAACACCAACAAAGAAGACTGTTATTAAGAAACCAGACAGTGCAAAAGTTTGGTTTCAAGTCTAGACATTAAAAAGGCGGCCTTTGGTGCTAATGAATTGGCATTGTTGGCTATTTTTGAAGCATGAGACATTTTTGGTACAATGTTAAAAGACAACGATACGAAGTTTGTTGGTTGCAATGAGATTTAAAAGGACTGGAGATGCGAATAACAAACTTATAAAAGACAGCTACATCCTCTTAAAAGTTTATTGTTGACATAACATCAAGTTAAACACTTATTTAATCAAAACAGGAGAAATTCTGCCGGTTTTCAACAAGCGACATAACTGAAACATGTTACGCTAAACAATAAAGGTGCTCATAAGCCAATGCGTCTGATACCGGAATTCTGGCAGATTTTGGTAGTAATGTAGTTTATAAACAATAAACGCAATTATTATCAGCTAATGCATCTCAATTCAGATGATCTATTCTTCGTTGATAGATCAATGAACACTAAAGATACTCCCTTTCGAATTGGTGTCGAGAGAACAGACATGTAGTGACAATGCTCGCCTGATCTCTGCATTAAAGCGATTCCGGGACATTTTAATTACGCAGGTTTTGAAGGGAGAGGCGACGCCTGAACAGGTACAACAACGCTTGTCCGGCTTCACACGCCACTAGCCGAGCTAGCACGAACAGAATTAACAACAATCAAACTATTGACTGTTAACTCATTCAGTGAACGTCGCGGAGACTACCAAAACAAAACGTTCCGGAACAACAGTCATTAGTCCTGCTTCACGTCCAAGTCTGAAATCTTGATGAAGGCTCTTTCAGTCATTTTTGCATAATTATCAAAACATTTCAGCTCGCCAAGTTACCTTGTTCCAAGTGAGTAAATGATTTCTGCTTCATTCGTGCTCGCCGCCTGAAGGGTCGCGCTCGTCTCGGAAACTCCGAAGCCATTTCTCTTTGATCTCGGCGAGCCTCGTCGGCCACCGAAACGCTCCCCGGGGATCTGCCGTAGCGGCAGCGATACCGTGGGCGATCACCAGTCCTCCCCTCATCTAGCCGGCCACCCTATCCACTCCCCCCCCCCCACTCAACCTCCCTCCCCCGACCCTAGCCCTCGTACCTACGATCACCCAAACAGTATCCTGTCCCCAATCAGCCATCAGCCTCGCCGGCGCGGGCGGTTCGTCGCGGCCGACACACGTACCTGAAATGCCGTTGTAGGTCCACCACTGCTCCCAGACCACACCTGCGGCTCCTGGCGGCACAGAGCACGGCGCCCGCCCGGTCAGGTCGCAGCTGCTCGCGGCCACGCGGCGCTATAAAGTTTTGTGACCGGTCTCCGGCGCCACGGCAGCCTCCCCCGGTCGTTATGCGGCTCAATCGCGAGGGGTGCTCTCGTCAAATCAGCATCGGATCGGCCCGGACGAGGCCAAGGAGCGTTCGGCGACGGGGAAATAGCGAATGAGGGGAGAGGAGAGTGTGTCACGCGAAATGGGACAGGAACGGCGGCAGGGACGTGCCGGCAGAGAGATGATAGCTGTTCCAGGCGACAATGGCGCACGGGTTTTAGCAATGGATTTTCAGTGCCTAGGCATCCTTATTCCATCATATTGGGAAGAAATTGGAAAGAAGTTGATAGCTTTTTGTTGCTCATTTGTTCGCGTTCACTAAATTTTCCCTCTTCGACAGTTTAGATAACATATAAGTGAAAACAGATCTTTGTCAATGTTCTAAAATCTAAACCGTTTGTAAAGGACAGGTTGACTTCACTGACAGATTGGATTCATCATTTCTTTTTAAAGGATAACAAAAACACCCCTGACGAAAAGAATACCTAGTCTATATTCATCCACAATCAAACTAAAAAAATCTCATTTTAATGTTTCTAAAAACACACACACACACACAAAGTAAGAGAGTTGTTCATTATGCTCGGAGTGCTCTGCGTTTGTTTCTGCGCTGAAACGGGCCCGTTTAGAACAGAATGGGACCCGGTTAACCCACCTGGGGACTGGGTCAGCCAGTTAGTCAACGACTCCGGCCGGCCAGAGAGCCAGCGGTGGCGCAGACAATGCATCGCTGATGAATGCTAGGTCGGTTGTTGGGAGAAAAACAATTTTAGTTCTCTTTGACGTTTGGTCACAAAATGGATAACCGATCGGTAACGAAAATTGGTGTTCATACTTTTAAGTCGACAACAAAGAGGGTACCACTAAAAATAATATGGAGAGTAGGACCAGCATCCCTGAAGAGGATTGCTTTAAATGTTAAATCATCTCCAGCGGATATCCTGGGTCCAGCTGAGAAAGAAGCCTAATTAATGCCTTAGCATTAGCTCTAAAGGCCACCGCACACTATCCATTCGGCCGGTTCATTCGGTCGTTACAGCGGCGATTTTCTCGCGCGAGTGTCTATATCGGCCGAATGGCCGAATCGCTTAGAGCAGAAATATCGTCGTTGAAATATCGCCTAAACTGTTGTAACCGAATTCCAAGAGCGCAAGTAATGAATGTTTTATAATGAATATTGGAAAAGACCAAATAGAATCCAGCTTCATATATTTCGTGCATCGTTCAAAAAAGAAACAAAATTATAGGTTAATTGCAGTTTGAGTAGGTAGCTTGCTTGATAATGAAAACAAATTGGCTGTTAGAAATGTTTAAACATTGAGCAAAGTACACCGACTATTGAGATCTAAATGGTCTGAGCATATCGCAAGCGATTAACCAAACTTAGCAACATTAATGTGCATTGTATTGATGCTCTGGGACCAAAAGATTTAGTTATCAGCATGCTGAGCCACCAAACAACCCGTACACACTTCAACTAGCCATCGCGATACTGTACTTCAAGCTGGCACTCCTTAGGGTGCAGGAGAGACGCAGACCCTTGGTCCGGCGCATGGGGTCAGCGACGTGCTGCAGCGCCGAGACGAGCTGGGCGAGCACGCCAACCGAGAGCAGGAGCTTCGGCTCAACGACCCCCAGCGACACAGGTTCAGTATTTCCGACTGAGCTAGGGAGCCTTCAGCCTCCTACTAGCACAGATCGAGGGCCAGATCACCCGCTCGACCACCACCTTCCTCCAGCCGGTGAGCGCACCGCTGCGGCTGGCGATTACACTCCACTATCTGGCGTCGGGGGCTGAATTTTCCGCTCTGGCGCCGAGCTACCGGCTCGCGGAGTCGACCACGCGCGCGTTGGTGTACATCTGTTGCGCGATCGTGAACGTCCGCGGTGCAGTGTACCTGCCGGAGCCGACGGAGGAGACGTCGCGCGCCAGTGAGCGGAAGTTCCGGGAGCGATGGCTTTTTTCGAACCGCTTTTACACACTGACCGAAAGCCAGGTCGGCATCATTCAACGGTTTAGCCACCTGTTGTACACTTTGAAGTGCTGCGAGCGTTTCGACTGGGCACGGCTGCTCCTTGCGGACACTGGTGATGCCGGCACCGACCGCTCCAGAGACGGGGCTGGCCCGAGCGCCGGCCTTGGAGCTGGTGCTGCTTGCCGGGGCGCCGGCCCCGGGGACAGAGCTGGTGCGCCGGCCGTTTGCGGTTCAGCTGGTGCCTCATCGTCCAGGAAGACTCGTGTTTCATGAAACTGGCTTGTTGTGTACCGCTTGAATGAGATCCACTTCTCCGACCCAACTGAAAACATAGGGACTTTGTTAATTTTGAACGCCACCTGTTGTGCTGCTGGGCCCACGACCCGCGTCATCGTTTTAGCCCGAGTCATCCATCCTCTTGGGTCCAGCCCACCTCGAGTGAGGCCACTGCAATGGCGTGTTTATACTTTATAGGTATATTGGTAATGACACTCGGTGCACCCTCCACACCAGCTGAGCCGACAGTAGATGTCGCCTCTGCTGCCTGCTGGGAGACGCGCGCGCCATCTAAAGGCGGGTTGGTGGAACAGCTATCAAAGGTCCGCTCATCACACTGAAATGTGTACAACTGTACACAAAGTTGGATCTGCACTGGTTGGAGTGGACACATCTACCTGGTTCATTGACCCGGCAGAGAAGAAAACTATCACTATTGTGAAATATCTCTGGGGAATAAATGATACACAAAACAGTATTGAATGGTGAATAGCTACTACAGAAAGGACAGGTGGCTATTTTTATATTTGTTCAGTGCCATTACATTTTATTTAACATAAAATGAGCTCCTGTACAGAGCAGACAAAAACACACAAAAAACACATTCAGCATGCTGATCTCACAACTCTTTCAATGCAAATATTGCATGCAAGTGTTTGTGTGCATCCCATAAAGCCTCCAGACTTTTCTTTCATGGCCCTACGTTTGACACAACCAACATCTTGATCTGGCAGAAACACAGAAAAAGGAAAAAATACTCTGAAAAATGGAATTTCTATTATACTTTGACAACTCAGATTTTGAATTATGGCACTTCTTGTACCATAAGAAAGAGTTGTGCTCAACACTTTCACCAACCATGCAATTAAGTACCTACATATCTAATATGTGACACATTAGTGCGACAGTAGCCTGTTGGAGGCAATGTGAATGAAATGATAAATGAAAACCCAGATTGCATGGTAAGAACATTATATAAGAACATTACAGGTACTTTCAATGACTTTGACTTGCAAGGTTTGAATTTTGATTAAATAATTTAAGAATAGCTCCTTGAAACCTAGAACAATTGTGTCCAGCATTTCAAGTTAACTGGCAAAAGCAGAAAATATTTGCTTATATGGATAATAAATGGCCATTTTCCAAGAATACCTACTGTGGCATTGAGTAGTAGACAAATTTATGCCCACTGACTATGTATAATCATGGCAAATGGAGAAAATGGGGAAATGGAAATTGAAATTGAAATGAATAGTGGAGCAGAGATGGTTGAAAGTTGAAACCAATATTTAAACAACATTTCAATCTGAATCACATATGCAATTGACAAAATACATAACACAGATATTCATTCGAATACTTACTTCATTTCCATCGCAAACAACTCCACACCACACGAGCCCCTCACATCGAAAATGATTGGAATGTAAACAACACTTGTCAAGGTTGTATGAAAACAATATGGCGGCTGTTGATTTTCGGCCGCTAAATGACTGCTTCGGCGAGAAAAGTTCAACCGGTCGAACTTTTTTTCGGTCGTCGCGTGAACATCGCTTGGGCCGAATGCCTGAATAATATGGGCCGAATGCACCGTCGTTGGTTCGTTGTTTCGGCCGATATAAAGACTCGCGCGAGAAAATCGCTGCTGTAACGGCCGAATGAACCGGCCGAATGGCTAGTGTGCGGTGGCCTTAAGTGACAGAGCAGAAACTCCCTGACCTGGGGCACCGACAACAGCCTGACCGTCGCCCGACCACGTCTCCTGCTGAGAAGCGTCGCGCAGTTTTCATCTCACGTTCTGTTTAGGTCCGGGAGATACTCAGCAATAGTTCTCCAGGGTCCCAGTATCTACGGCCGGTCAAATTGGCGCCTCCCTGTGCGACCCAACATCATCAGGGCACGCAGCCTACTCAAAATGCTGCGCGTGCGACATTGCACAGTTTCTGCATGGATGGCGTTATGTGTTGGTGACATTGCGAAGGAAGAGACACCGCCTCTAAAAGTGTATCGAAACACGATCACTGCCAACTAAATACGTCAATTGGCCATACAAATTTGTGATATATGGAACATGTTGCGATAAAATTAATAGGTAAACATATTTTATCTTGGAATCAGTAAAGATTTCGTTCCTCTCCGTGACTGCATTTAGGCATCGGTACAGTTTCATTTTCATAATACCTACTCTAACATCAGCAATTAGCATAGCTAATTGCAGCGCTGCAGACAGAATCTCTTACCTGATATGCTGAGCACGTTGATGATCACTATGAGAAGTACGACGGTGGCGGAGGATAGTCGACAGTGATGGGACACCGTCGCGACGCCCTGTAAACGCGTAAACGGAGTTAACAACAGTAACATTCACATCTGCATCAACTTACTCGTATTACAGACGTGATGCACTACACAACTCATCACATGACGCATCATAACAACTGAATAAAAAGAATATAACTTTTTGAACACTTATTCGTTTTCTAAAAAAAAAATGCTTCTAAAGCGGGATACTTTTTCAATGAAACTAAGCTATGCATACCAATGTCTTAGAAGCGTATGCTAGATTTCATCATTACATATAATAGCAGAATTTGTGCGTACACCTAAGCATGCATAAAAATCAGGTTGATCACGAATAGATTGCATTTTCATTATTTCTATCGCTGATCAAGGCTGGGGTTCCTTTAAATGTTGGCATGTGTTAAAAATAGCTCGGCATCGGCTTAGACACCATAATGGGTAGTAAACTTAAGACAAAGCGATAAAATCAAATTGAATCTCCTAAAGCGTTTCAGACCAGCCTTAACCTCAGAAAAGCGTCCCAGAAACTGAAAACAGTAAATCGAAATTGACTCCGCTGGTATGGAAAGAGTACCATGTAGACCCAAAACTGCGGACAAAATGCAATTTTTGACGGATGTTTGTCACTGGAAAAGCATTTAAAATAGTGCAAAGCAATTATAAAAACCTTCCTTATTATGTCGAGATATTGGGAGAAGCAGCATTATAAATGAGACGAATTACCGGACAATAATAGGTACTGCTGCCGCTTCTGCTTCTCCATTAGCATTACAGTGCTCAATGTCATAAGGATGGATTTGGTGATGATAATTACGACACGGTAAATATAAGAAACAGCCATCGTTCACAATGATCAATCATTTTTTATGCTCTTTCTTCATAAAGCACGATGAAACATTCACCATGATGAAACATTTTTAAGCTGTTCATAAAGCACGGTATATGCAACTCTTACCTTGAACAAAATCACACCATCAAATATGTCAGCCCATCATGATTAATATATTAGCGAGATCTGGCAAGAAAAACGATGTCCGCATGTAACACACGCACTCTTCAGCTGTAAAATGCTATTGTATAATGTTTATTTTTATTATTCGACCTCATTGCCATTATGTCCCACAGCATGCCGTATATGATCGATGACCATAAACTGGGCGGCTTAGTCTCGTTTATCCCCTCATTTCTGCAGTATTAGTGGTGATACCACGGACCGCCCGACTACGAAACCCTGGCCAAATCTAAATCAGCCATTAATAATTGCCAACGCAGCACACGAATCCCCAATTACGCTGTAAGTATGATATTGTAATCCAAAATTATCCAAGCTGCCTACCCAGTTCCACGAACGCTGCTCTGGAACCAGCAACTTTCGTTTGAAAAAGTAGTTCACGAATCATCACCGTCTATGTTCTGATCTGAGGGATCGGTCACAATTTACCTGAGGCGCCCAGCGCTCGGCTAGATATACCCTAGCTCCGCGCGGGCTAGTGACCAATTATATATTCATTTGTTTCATTTTCATTTTCATTTTATTCAGTTTATCATCAACGGGCAGCCGTGGCCCAATTACAGACGAAGTCACTAGTCAGTTAAGTAAAACCAGTATAACGCCTTTTGGGGCGACTAACGGAGCGAGCGAGAGGGTGAGCCTTGCACGTGCGAAATTTCGAGGGGGTACCTCCAGCTGACTTGTGCACGGCACCCTACTAACCGGTCTCTAGCGATGTGCCAAATTTGAGCACAATCGGCCCAGCCGTTCTCGAGATCTGGAAGCGGCACCCTGCACGTGCGCACGTGCAAAATGGGTCCCAACTGACTTTTGCACTGCACCCTACTAACCGGTCCCTAACCATGTACCAAATTTGAGCGCCATCGGTCCAGCCGTTCTCGAGATCTGGAATCGACCCCTGCACGTGCGCACGTGCAGCAGCACCCCAACTCTGGCACATGGATATGCATTGCCTAGTGGGTGCCTAGCTACATGCCAACTTTCAGCGCAATCGGCCAAGTAGTTACCGAGATATTGCAACAATTACAAAAGTGACACCTCTTCGTTTTGCACGTGGCACGTGCATAAGGGGTCACCCACATGCATCGGGAATAGTCCAATACTTGGTAGAAGGAATGAAGCTACCCTACAAAAATTACCGCGTGTAAATCGGTCAAGTGGTTGCTGAGATATAAGCGTCGCAAAAGCGTGACCACAGCCGGCCGGCCGGCGCTCATACTCAGAAATTTCCGTTAATCTAAGGAAAGACTATAGTTCGTTTTTTCTAAGTTCGACCCTCACTGTAAACGTCTCTTTCAACACAGCACGAGAATTGGTAGCTGAATTACTGAGAAAACTCGTTGGCGCACAATGATTTCGCAGACGATCAATTGTATCAAAATTATTTCTACCTGGCTCCTTTTCCCAGATTCGCAGCTCGGTATTTGCATCCCCACAAGGATCGAGGACTTGTCAGGAAGTATAAGTGAACTAATTAATAAATCGCACGGCGTTTAACGTAACACTATATCATCAGTGTTAGAAACCTATTTTGAAAATATTAGTTCATATCTCCAATACAAAGTGCGCTAACCAGTTTTCTCAGTAATTCAGCTAGCAATTCTCGTGCTTTTTCCAAAAAGATGTTTACAGTGAGGGTCGAACTTAAAAAAAAAACGAACTATACGCTCGCTTCGCTCGCTCCGTAATTAGGTAAAATTAGCAAACTAACACACCAACACCAAACATATAGCCATACAAAGTAAAAGCAAAAACAGAATCAATGTAATTGTAAATATTGTTATTTAGCTGGGACGGTTGCATAGTTATAGAAGACATAATTGAACACCAGCTATTACTTTATTTAATGGGAGCTTTCGAAAGCTATGCAGCTTTCTTCGTCAGCCTTGGTACAAAACACTAAAACAGATCCATATAAAATTAAACAGTTACATTAGACACCACAAAAAGCGAAAATGGCGCCATCACAAAAACAGAATCACACACACTTCACTTCGCTCACCTGTCACCCTACTTGTCGCTCACGTAGGTAAGCGATCACATGATTCTTAAAAAATCTTACTACCACACGTCAGTACGGCGATTTTTGTCCAAAAATGCGTCGCACAGTTTCGGCATGCGGCAGAACGGATTGTTTAGTGTACAGTATTGACAGTATTGACAGTATTGATGTACAGTATTGACTCAGGCATGTGGGACATGAAAGAGCATTCTATTACGAAGCAGGCGAGACGGCACGGCGAAAGGAAGTGTAACTAAATGGTGTGACTATAAATACATAGGTAGATTGCATAGCAATTACATTGTGTCACCAAGTTGATCAAATGAACTATCCTGGTTCTTCTCGCCTATAAAGCTAGCTTAGTCGTCCTCTATGTAAAAGAGACCTGCCGCTTTTTGCGTTTCACCGACACCTGAGCGAGCATGCCCTGGCAACTGCTGCCCATTTGCATTGCTTCTTTGCATTTCTCTGAGTTCAAATGAGAACTCGTTTGCGCTCCAGCTCTCAACAATCACAGAGAGCGTCTCCACTCCATTAGGTAAATGTAAATGTTATGCCTTGTTCTGCTAATGCGTGAGCCGTGAGCTTCTACAAACGGTATATTACAAACGGATTTGGTGATGAACTTCTACAAAAAATGTTATGTAACATAAATTAATTTTGCTCATTCAACTGGGGCAAAAGGCTTGATTGCATTTTTTTTCAAGCGCCAAATATGCTTCGTATGCGATATAATAAGTTGCGATTGACTTCACCCGTTTTAGCCGATTGAGGTCACAAAGTGAGCACTAAGCAGTAAGCATAAATGTGAGACTTAAATCGCTTTTTTATTGCTGAGTTTGCAAGTGTTTATAATGCGGCTCACTTGACCCCATCCAATACGTCGCTTTACAACGTGCTTTTTATTGGCGTAGGTTACAAATTCAACTTCATTGACAAGCCAACAATGATTCGATAGAAAATGTAATTGTTTCCGTAATGCAACTATTCACAGATAAGACAAATGTCGCATTGTTCGGTTGCTGCATTCCACTCGCAGCGTACCGGCACAATATTGCAAGCATAAATGGACGCTTGTCTTTATACTGCAGATACAACTTGAACAGAGAGTTGAAAAATATCGATCAGCTTCAGCCTGACATCGAAAGTTCAAATCCGCTATCAACAACTACATATTTGGTATATATTTGTTGTTAAAAAACATGTTATCTTCAGGAGCTTTGCATGCTCTGGCATAATTGTCAACTTGTTTTACCCCGATACCAATGAGGAGCTAACTAGATGATCGGCTCAAAGAGGGTGGTAGCAGCGGGTGGAGAAAAGATGACACAGCATAAGCAGCTCACGGTTTAAAAACGACCCAACTGTCTAACCATACTTACAACCATCCAGAATGGATGCAAGTTATGGATATTTCAACCACAAAACTCAGATAAATCTAATCCCTTATTCGCCCCCTATCACCCCTTACACCCGCCCCACCTCTGTGCTGGCCCACGACACCCACCTTGCCCCCCATGTCGGGGGCGTTGCACGCTGTCGGCAGCCGGCAGCTCTGTCGGACGTGGGCCTCCACCGACAGCCGGGGGAGGACTGGCGCCCGCCGCCCGAGGACCGCCCACCGCCCCCGCACACGCGTGCGCGCCGCACAGCCCCCGGCACCGCCGCCGGCGCACAGCGCAGTGGGTATGTGTATTATATTACAATTATTGCTCCTTATAGGGCCGGAGCAGCCCACATTTACCAAAATTCAGTCACAACAGAAGAACAGAGTAAAATCATTAAGCCTTGAATGATCGGTCGCCCGTCAGATGAAATAAATCAATTATTTTTTCCAGTTATGTTGTAAAAATTCGTGATTTGCTTTTTTGGCACGAGTACCGTGTATGTTGTGAGTTATGTAGGTTATTAGCTACCAACGCATTTTCATTACTCAAAGTCCCCAGTCCGCCAATACCGTTCAGTAATGAGTTTACGTTTTAGAGGGCCCCACCCCTGGCCTGCATGGACTAACACTCACATGAGAGCGCCCATCATTGGTCAGTGCGGGTGAACACACTCCCATGCCGTCCATACGAAGCCAGCAGCGGACGGACCTTGCCGTGCATTGAACTTGCAAGCTGATGAGTGTGGCTGCCGCCCCGGGGCGCGGCCGGACCGTGCAGAGGCACCGCAGATCTCGGGCCGGCTCCGGGTTGCAGTGCAGTGGCGGGCAGCGGGCAGCGGGCAGTGAACGGCAGTGGGCGGTGAGCGGTGCAGGGCGGTGCATGTCAGCATGTAGTGAGCAGCGGAGGGCAGTGTGAGCAGTAGCGGTGGGTGGCGACCGTGCAGGTGGTTGGTCTCGTTGAGTTTATGATCATTTCCCGTATCAATTAACTATCGGTGTGCCGTGACACAGTGAGCCCTGCCACGCCCCGCTGAGGGTCACTGAACTGCCGTAGGGGGTCCATAACCAGCCGACCAGCACGGCTGTCAAAGTGAGGTGATGCGGTGGCACGCCGGCGTGCCCTGCCGCCGTGCTCTGTGGCACGCCGCTACGGCCGCCGTGCTGCTGACCGTTATGTACCGACTGTCTCAGCTCAGTGACGGGACGCCAGTGATAGTCACGGAGAGCGGTGACTCGCCGCACTGCAGTGAACTCTCCATTGTCTGTCTGGCCGACTCGCAGCCGGCACAGGCCACCCGCTCGCTGGAGGAGGTCCTGGAGGCGCTGAGCTCCCACCGACAGCACGCGGTGCTGGCCGGCCACTCACGGCTTCGTCAGGTGTTTGAGCAGCTGCAGCCGCTGCTGGGAGCCCAGCTGCGCAGCCGATCCGACCGGCCGCCTCCTCTGGCTGATGTGGACGACCCTCGCGCACCGCCGCTGGCCAACAACAGCGTCTGCCTGGCGGCCGTGCCCAAACTGCACCTGAAGACGCTCTGGTGCTCGATGGCCGCCGACCGCGGTCAGTTCCTGCTCGACTTCCGCTGGCGCCATCTCAGTGAGGGCGTCTCAGAGCTGCTGGAGCGGTTGACGGCGCGGCCTCCCGACCGACTGGTGCTGGCTCACGGCCTGTACCAGGCCAAGGCGGCTGTGGACGTGGCGCAGCTGAAGTCGCAGCTGCCGGAGATCGTGTCCAAGCTGCAGCGGCTGCAGCGGCTCGGCACGGACACGCTGGCGATGCTGGAGGCCGGCTCCAGCGCTCACGCCGAGCTGCAGCTGCCGTGGACGGACGACTCGCTGCTGGTGGTGAACGGTCTGCTGACGGAGGCGCTGGTAGCGGCCGGCGTGCCGCTGTGGTCCGCCCACCTGCCGCTGGTGCTGCGCTGGCTGCTGACTGACTGCCGCCGGCCGCCGCCGGCCGCCAGCGCCGAGTGTCACCCCAACCACATGCACACCAACGCGGCCACCAACCTGCAGCTGGCCTTCCAGCTGCTCTCGGTCATCACCAGCGTCCCCAGCTGACCGGAGCTGAGAGTACAGCTGACCGGACCTGATCCAGAGAAAGACCGACCCAAACTGAGGGCAGAGCAGGACTGACCGAAGCTCAAAGCAAAGATAACCTGAGCTCGGAGCAAAGATGGCTTGAGCCCACAACAGGGTTGATCTGAGCTAAGAACAGAGCTGACCAGAGCTCAGATTAGAGCTGATTGGAGCTTACAGCAGAGCTCATCGGAGCCCAGAAAAGAGCCGATCGGGGCTCAGAGCAGAGAAAGCCTGAGCTCAGAGCAGATAAGCCTCTGCTCAGAGCAGGGCTCACCGGCGCTCAGAGTAAAGATAGCCTCAGGTGGTCAGAGCAGCTCGCTGACCGCAGAGGCGCAGACCAGAGCAGGGGTAGTCTGAACTCAGAGCAGGGCCGGTACAGGCTCCGAGAACAAACCAGTGTGCCGTACCCAGTGTCAGTTTCGGCTGCCAGTTCAACTGGGTGAATCGGGGAACGATATTATTCAATGTGCATATTTAGGTGATGTATCGTGTGATATGAGCATGCTTGACTTGTGAAACGACTTTAATATTTAAAGAAATGAATAATATACACGTTACTATACGTTTCGTTTGCTTGTAGATAAGAAATAAAAATGCGATGGAATGGAAATGAGCAAGAGTGAGCTACATATCTTGGTCATGAGGTCAGGTAACTACATGAAATATCCTTACCCCCAATTACCGTACACAGCTTGATAATTCGACAGTCGGTACCATGATATAATCAGCCCCCACGCACAACCAATATCTTTACTCGGCGCCCCTCTCAGCCCCGAGTCTGCCCGAGGTAACCCGCTCCCCTCCGGGGCTGTGAGCGGTGTTTCCCCGGGTCGGCAGAGCACCGGTCTCCGTCTAAGGCTCGCCAGTCGGTGATCCTCAGACGGGCGCTGAGAGCCGCGGCGCGCCGACCGACGCCGTCCCGTCGGCTCGGCCGCTCCCACCATGCATCAAACGTCGGCGCCGTCGTTATTTCTTACCTGCCCGACGGCTGCAATCAAGCGTGGGAAACACACCCATCCGAGCCATCTTCGCTCATCTTACACCGCAAATATATGGCATTCAGGTGGGCCGGCAGCCGTAAGGCTCAGCTTCCGGTCGGTACGGCTGAAAAATAGACCCTAAGAACAGAACACACGGGGAAGAGTCAATATTTGTTCACTCAGTCTCGACAGCACCCGCGTGTGCACCTTTTGACGTGCACAGCTCCGTAGCTTTGCACAGGCTGGATGGTATAAAAGGCGGAACTGCTGAGTACATCAACACAAAGCAGCAGCTTTCTCCTCTCTCCTCTCCGCTCTGTCCTCTCTGTCCCCCCTCTCTCTCTCTCTCTCTCTCTCTCTCTCTCTCTCTCTCTCTCTCTCTCTTTCTCGTTTCCCTTCCTTCCCTTCCTCCCTCCTTCCCTCCCTCCCTCCCGCCCTTTCTCCCTCCCCCTCTCGCACTCTCTCCCTCGTACATTTTCGAGGTCATGCAATTAGGAAAGACAGGTAAATTTTTGAAATCCTGTATGTACCTAATCGTGATTTCATGTCCTTGCCCAACATGACCTCCCGCCTCCCTATAGTTCAAGACCACCATCATGCCTGACCGGCTTTGACCTGACCTTAATTTATACCAGCACTGAAACTAACCTTCTAAAATAAAAAGTCACCAATCAACACGCAAATTGGTGTTACCAATGCGATGAAACTTTTGCTCCACGACCAGTTTTGCCAAAATTATTTACCTACCAAGAATCGCACCTCGATCATTGGGTTGTCGCCCCAGTGTCGCGGGAACTTCTTCCAGAATGGGGGACTGAGCCAAAATAGAGATCAACCTAGGGTACCCCCAAATCTAGTTTTCTCACCGGTTTTATGTAGGCTATTTATTTTTCAGACCTTGGCCTTTTCAACGAAAAAAAAGAAAACATTTGCAAAAAAGTGAGGTATTCCATCTCAGCTGAGTGAATAAACTACCATTTTGGCAACCTGGAATAAAGGTTCTAATCTGCCAAATGGGTTGCCGAGCCAGTGAAAGAGGTGGATTTTTCACTTAACTGCTTTCTTCCTTTGTGACCCACAACCCCTAATTTGGGGAGGACAAGCTGCCCACGGTTCCTGGCCTCATGAAAAGTTGTGGGTCACCGCCCCTGCACGGCCGCAGACTTGTGGGGGCAAGCTTCCCCCACTGCTTCCCCCACTGTGGGGGCAAGCTTCCCCACTGCTTCCCCCACTGTGGGGGCAAGCTTCCCCCACTGCTTCTCCCACTGTTGGGGCAAGCTTCCCCAACTGCTTCCCCCACTGTGGGGGCAAGCTTCCCCCACTGCTTCCCCCACTGAGGGGCGAATCGACCGCCATCCCCTCTTTCAGCTAGAAGTTTGTAGAAAATCGATGTTTTTGTTATAGGTCCAGGGCTCTGTTCAATGGAATACATTTTGCACTGTATATTGCTTATGCTCTTAATTATGCGTATGTACAAAGACGATTAACATAATTAGGTAGATATTTATGCTTTTGCTCCAAGCTCATTGCTCCTCCCATACCCACAGACGGCCACCAACAGCAGAGCCACATTTTCCACTGGCAGCGCCATCTCCCGATCAGCCTACCCTGCCACCTAGTGACCAACGTCTGTACTGAGCGGTGGTGCCAGTTGACCAGCTGGACCCATGGCTGTACTGAGTGGGCAATGGAAATTCAATGGAGGTAGGCTGCAGCTGTGGACGAAGAGATATATCGTTCATTGAATGTTCATCCAATAAATAATTTTCCAGAGCTCCATGTGAAATTCGTCTAGATAAATCAGAGCAATGATCCCGTAGTTAGGTACCTGAAACACAATTTTCTGAATTTAACCGATGATGATGGACACCAGTTTGTCTTGATGCATTAGCATACATGAATGAAATCAAAGGGCACTGGATCTCATTTCAGTGAAAAACAGGAACCGAGAAACTTAAATTTAGAATTAGTAGAAATGAATCATTAATGGCCTATCAAGTAACTAGATAGACTTAACATATCTCTAGCGAATGAATTCTCCTGCATTGACAAAGAAAGTCTTTAAATGATGTTGCAAAGGACGCTTCTAAGTTCAGAAGCGGAATACATCGTCCAAAACTGAGTTTAATATGGACAATTTGCGTTCACTAAAAACTTGTACGTGCTGATACAATCGTTAGACCGGTATGTTTTCCTACCAAGAATAGCAAGAGCCTTTATCAAAAATGCTAGGGTACCTATTACCTATTACCTGATCTTGTTCATATGTAAATCATTCACCTAATGAAAATTTATGAAATTCAGCTTACATGCAAAGAATGCAACACCTGAGGACAAATATGAACAAAACATGCTCATCGACAGCTTTCCAATGTTCTCTCGAACATACATGCATAGAACTGACAATCTAACGTCAAACGAATGTGAATGAGGAAAAATCACAAACGATGGACACGATTGAAACCATTTTGACACAAGCATCTTGAGCCTGAACATTGTCCAGGGCTAGATTATATGATAAACCACGAACAAAAAGTACAAGGCAAGGCGATAGGATATACATAATCAAATAGTAAGCCTAGTAAAGAGTGTCAATCCAAGTTTAACCCGCGCCGGGCCGGTGCTCCGAGTCTTCCGCGCCGGGCCAGGGGTGTCTGAACACCCCCTTCTAACTCGGCTCCTGGGCCACGTAGCGACACGCGGTAAGCGGCAATCGAAAGAACGTCCAAAATAAGGACGAAAACATATCGGTCATTTTTTTGGGTCAGGTCAAAGGTCAGGTCACCAGAGGTAACCAAAGGTAAAATGTTGGCTATTTCAACATTTTGGAAACTGCCAACGGCTAGCTCGGGAACCGATAGAGCTACAGCGCCGCAGAAAAGCGCATTCGATAGCTCTTTTGACGCTCTTTCGCCAACATGTCTTCAGATTTGACCTCAGGTCAACGGTTTTTAGCCTCTAGAGGGCAAAAACTCTAAAAATGCCGTTTTTACGAAGTGTTTTTTTTTCGGCAATAACTTTTGACAGAAAAGAGCCACGACATTACTTTTACCAGCATCGTGTTCCTCTCGTCGAAACGCTTCGAACGAATCATTATTTGACCTTGAAAGGTCAACTTGACAATTTGACCTCAGGTTAAGGTCATGACCTGACCGGAAAAGGTCTTGTTGCATATCAGTCGATCCGCATCGTCGAGCCGAACACATCTAAGGCGTTTTCATCGCTCTAGCATGCCTCTATCAGAAGTTATTAGCGAAAAACTGTTAGATACTATTCGTGACCTGAGATGACCTCGGGGACATAACGAGGGGTCACAGGTGCCATTTTCCGGTTCAGGTGCCACCTGCATCCCGATGTTTGAGAGTATCTAGTATGGCGTTCGTGCAAAAGAGACGCTTTTCAATTTTCTCCCATTGACTTATAATGGAGAGGTCGTAAAATTGACCTGACCTTAGGTCATCGATACCCATATTCCGAGATATACGTTTTATAGATACGGTTACTGTAATTAATCTCTGGAAAGTTTCAAGACAATCTTTCAGTCGGTGTGACTATGACGAGCATTCTAATTTTTTTCTGAGGTGAAGTCACTTGGCGTGACCTGGTGACCTGACCTTGAGCGATCTGGGTCTGAAATTTTTTACAAGTGCAGAAAAGATGCACCAATGAACCCCCAGCCCGGCGCGGGTTAAATGTGCCTAAAGGACAAAAATGACCATTTTTAAGGAACTTAGAAACGCCTGAGACCGTAGATACTTACAAAAAATCGTAGCATTAACCTTCGCCCCAGTGGGGGGGGGGCATATGTTACCACCCTGTCGCGTTTTTTGCGTGTGAATAAAAAACCGCGGCGCGTAGCGCCGCGCCGCTTGGGGTAGCTTTTGGTACATCAATTTTGGACAATGTGTGAAATTTTTGACCCCAGGTCATGTCAGGTCAGGTCACCAGGTCAAGTTAACTGACCAAGCCTAAAAAAGTTTGCAATCATGTCCAGCCTGCAGTATTTGTCAGAAAGGTTTCAAACTTGGTAGATTGCATGCTGTTATGGGCGCCTACAATTTGTATATCTCGGATTTTTTATATCCGTGACCTAAGGTCAGCTCAGTGGCGTGACCTTTCCATTACAAGTCAATGGAGAAAAATGAAAATGCCTCTAGATCCGTGTGTACGCATCGGAACAGTCCAAATATTTCAGAATCACAATGATTTAGTCCACTCGTGATGACCAAGGTGTCATTTTTGCTGATAGCCTCTAGACAGGTCATCCGAGGTCACTTGAGGCTACAAACAGTTTTTTGCCAATAACTCGCGATTGGAAAGAGATAGAACGCTGGGAATGGTCTCATTGTGTTTGTCTTGTTGAGACGCATCGACTGATATGCAACATGACCTTTTCCGGTCAGGTCATGACCTTGACCTGAGGTCAAATTTTCAAGTTGACCTTTCAAGGTCAACTTATAGTTCATTCGACGCGTCTCGGCGAGGGGAACACGATTCTGGCAATAGAAATGTCGTGGCTTTTTGTAGTCTAAAGTTATTGTCGAAAAACACTTTTCGTAAAAACAGCTATTTTTGGAGTTTTTGCCCTCTGGAAGCTAAACCTGAGGTCATATCAATATTGTATCAGTATCAATATTGACCTGAGGTCAATATTGATAATGACCTTTTCAAAAGAAGAGTTCAAAAGCTATCGTTTGCTGTTCCGTGCGTTTTTCTAGCTACCATAGTTCCTGAGATAGCGGCATGTTTTCTGAAAAATATAATGACAATTGGCAAATTTTGACCTTTGATGACCTCTGGTGACCCCAATATTGCTCTAAGGTAAAAAATGGCCGAAATACTTTCAAACGTACGCATTGAGAGCTATCGACTGCTTTTTACCGCGTCTTTCTAGCCCTCTTAGTTTTTGAGTTAGAGGTGGGTGGTAACATATGCCCCCCCTCACTAGGGCGAAGTTGGCTGAGACCGCCACTGGGGCGCAGGTTAACGAATTAAGCATCAATTAACAATATCTACGAAAGACAAACAAACAAACACTGTATTATATTTTTGGTCGTACATCATCACCTCCTGCTCTGAAAGCACGAATGTTGCGCTGCGTTAGCTTCACGAATGTCCTCCGCTGAATTCGAAGGTGGTAAAGTAGTAGGTACTCGCCAGTGCGCTTAGTGACCGGCAGTGGCGGATATCCCTTCTCGTATTCACACCTCCTGCGTCGAATGAGATGCGAGTCCCCGTGCAGTGGTCCAAAGTGATGAATACCTACCATTGGGAGCCTGCCAAGTGCCAACCGAACCTTACAGGCACCAAACGCCCGTGGAAGGTCAGTCAGGTAACCAGCACTTTATCCTCTTATCCGGACAGTGGACACCGCGGCTTCGAATTGGAACAAATAAAATGGAGTAAAATGGCCACAAATTCCCAATAAAAGCAGGGCTACGTGGAGAAAGCTGCAAACGGTGCCCAGTAACTCACACACAGAAATATTGAGCGGAAAAACGGTGTAATTGAAAGTACCAAAAGGAACATTTTTTTGGTGTAAAATTACTCTGTTTTCTGGGTAAAAGAACACCTATATGTGTGTTTTGCTAGCTTCAGAGTGCTTCACTATTGTGTAGAACCGCTTTCAATGTAACTTTACCGCGGATCTCGCGTTACATTTACGCACAAATATGTGTTTTTGGTAAAAAGTACCAAAAGGAACACTCGCGTGGTAATCGTACACAAATTCATGGCGGTAAATTTACGCAAATATGACGGTTATTATAACGATTTTTTTCTGGTAAAGCTAATGTTGGGCCCGCAAAATTTGTAACGCAAGCGACACGCGGCGGGACGTTGTCGCCAGCCGCGAGCCTAGCTAAATGCAACGAAACATTGTATGCCTACCCCATGCTGCAAACACGTTTGTTTGTTTGTCGTTTATTGTTAAGAATCGACATCACATCTGACGGTAATAAAAGCTAGATTAGCGTATGTACACTTATCATGTATATAAGCTGATATTTCACAACGCATGGGCGCCGCTACAGGCCGCAGCCACCACCCCGTCTCCCGTCAACTGCCCGTAATTAATAAATAAAAAATATGTTATCTTTACGCACTACTTCACTGTGCCAAAATTATCGTTCATTTAATTAGCCATCGGTTCTCTGTTGCCTATCTGGCAAAATATTAGCATACCTATACATAATTAACCCAAGAAAAGCATGAAAGCGCATCCATTATTTTCATAACACGACAGCAGTTCAGTTGAAAAATTACAAGCCCACCTTAGCACTCCGACAAAGCTGGATAATTTCCAGCAGCTCCTCCAATGTCGCTCCGCTTCAGATTTCAGACTCGGTCTTGATTGCAGTTATCAGACGATGACCACAATGCAGTATTTCACTTATTATTCACTTATTCACTCAGTACTCAACTTATTATCGAACTAGATAAACACCACAGCACGGTTTAACTCACTGATCGCACAAGAATGGGCAAACCCACTCTGCGCACTGCAGCCACAACACTCCCCGCCGGCCCCCGCGGTCCCCGGCGCACAACTGACAGATTGCGAAAATGGCGCCGCCGCCGTTAGCATTTAGCTCAAAATTTCGCTAAATTTACGAGTACACGGGTTGACGTAACCGAACGGTGCTCTGGATGTGTACCGCAATTGCCAGTGCGACACAACACTCATTCGCGTATGGATACACTTGCTTTGCATGGAAACATATCAGTTAGGTATTTGAACATCTGTTATGCCGTTACATTATTCTGTTTTGCGTAAAGATGCTTGTGTGGTGTAATAAAACTGCCAATGTTTGTTAGTTAACCAATAAACGTCGTATAAAAACAAACTTCTTCTTGATGCCTTTACTTATTATGGTGTTGTGCGACGGATACCTTGCTTATTTATCACGAAAATACTTAAACTAAAGATATTTTACTAAGTGAAGCAGAACTTTGAAGCTATATGAACTATTTACGAGTATGTTGAACTTGACATCGCTCAATATTTCTGTGTGTGTTCGTACAGTTCAATATGGACGCACTTATGTCAGGTGGCACGTAATCATGCGTAAGTCGGATAAAATGTTGTCAAAGTCGATTCAATCTGGAACAAACAAATGACTAATCAAAGGTGATAACTTATCCTCATACTAGTGTTTCATTTTAATTCGTTTTATTCGAAACATCGGGTACCTAATTAAACATGGAATGAAATCGGGTCAGCGCCATGACGCAGTTGCAGGAAAAACGCATGGTGCGTGCTACTAATGCCATGGATCGGGGACATCCTCCGTCGCGGTACGGGATGCGTGTGTGTACGCCGCCCTGGTTTGGTTGAGGGGGTTATATAATATTAAAAATTAACGTCCTTCGTTATATAATACAATAATCCAGATGTTAAGACCTGGTTGCGGATGGCTTATAATTTCGTTTTATATGAAACTTGGATGCCTAACTCACAATAAAACATAATTAGCCATCCAATCGTGCCCGTAAAAAGACGCCTTATAATCACCCCGTCATCTGCATGACGTCGAAATTTGTATTTGTATTTGTTTTCTATGAGAAAAATCGGGATTGGTAGAAAAGGTACACTTTTTGAATGGTGTGGTTGGCGCTTTGTGTGAAAACGCATTTTCTCATACTATTGCTGAAATATGCGCGAAAGTTTGAAATTGAAATGTTTCTGGAACATTCCTAGCTAGCTCAAGGTGTGGAATTGGGGTTGATGAGACTTTCCCAAGGATTCTGCCGAACATCTCTGGGGCTGTCAGCTGATCCGATTTTCAAATATATACCTAAACCCCGCTTTTTTGTTATTAACCTTATCTGTGAGGTCGTCAGTTGAGATGGGATCTTAAAATCGGGTACTGCTTGAAATTTCTCATAGCGAACAAACGCTCCCGTTGCCTATCTTTACGATGTTCGCTCAATAAGGGGCCAAACGTGGGGAGCTTATTGTATTTAAAAAGCAGGCTGATGAAGGAAGCAGCAGCCCCCGAAAGCTACCGATCATATACATATTACTGGTGTCGAATAATTCGTTTCTGAATATTTACCATGTCCCAGTACAACAATTCCATATTTAAAATAATTAAGGAGCTTATTGTAGGAAGTAAGGTTTCTCTGTGATGTCGGAGAATGCAGAACGACCAACGCTGGCGAACGTTACATACCGGGTGGCCCAGAAAAAACGTTCCGAACTTTGGAGGCTTATATCTCAAATTCGAGTGCAAATAACGAGCCAAAATTTTCATCAACTGTTGCGTCATTTCTTTGCGCATTGGTATGCCAAATTATAACACTGTACCATCATTTTCAAGCTGACAATCTTGAGTTCAATTAAGCAAGACGTTTTTGCTTTTTTTGCCGATGTCGAACGATAGTGATGATTGGGTTAGACGTTACATGTTATAAAAAAGAATAGCAAATTAGAGCACGTGAATGAAACCAGCCCGTATGTTCTTATTTTAAATATTTTTGTATCAATTATGTGCCAAATATTCAAATACTGAGCCAAAATGGTGCTCATGGATGCCATTCGTTTCAACACCAAATCATGTTTCGAGCAGGAGTGGCGTGGTACATGGACTGCTGCTGATTACCCTCCTTTCAGTAGATCAAACAGTAAATCGACCGGATAAGGATAACAAACTAAAGCAGACTGGTTCCTGTACCAGAAGACCACAGAATAACTCATGAAAAACAACAAAGCCAGCAGATGACAAAAAAAAAACTGGTTGAAATGAAAAGCTACCTTTTCCCAGGGATGTCAGCCAGGAAAGCATTTGAGCCACAAGATGGTTAGAACACTGGAAACTTCTTCCGATAATGTTGCCGCTGGCACAGAGCCATCGTGGTTGCCTGAGGGAATGTGTCATCCTAAGGCCCGCACTATCAATGAGACTAGCTGCCAGTGGCAGTCCTGGCTGTAGGCCGCGGTGCCGGGGTGAAAGTGCGAAGGTGAAAGTTTCCTGCTCGAAGCAACCCGTTCACTCACATTTTTTAGTAAACATCGGAACAAAAAAGTAATTTTTACATGGCATGCTTGAAACACGAACCGTTCAAAAAGTAATTTACCGAATAGCATGAAAATCGCACCATTTACTGAGCATATGTGCCGCATTGACTCTTCGAAGTTTTAAAGTTGTATCTTTATCAGTTTCTGAGGAATATTGACTTAAAGTTGGGAACGTTTTTTCTGGGCCACCCGGTATATTCATCGATTGCGGTATAAAACATGTTGGTTATTAAAGTGCGGTTTAATGTCACAAGGACTTGCCGAAAAGTTATGTCCGTCTTCCCATCATGTATGAATCGCTGAGGGTATCAAAAGGACAAAAACAGGAAAATTGCTGGAATACTTGTCATATGCAAACACGGAGCAGCTTTTGTGTGGCGGCCACGGACCCAGAAAAAAAAAAAAAACCCTGTTGTCATCATCTGAGCTCTGAAACCAGGGCAGTAGACGCATCTCTTCGGTTCGTCCTTCGCGAGGGGGAGGGGAGGGAGGGAACATAAAAATCAAAACTATGCACAATGCACATTAGATGGCAAATACTTATGCCGTGGTTAATGGTTGTATTGGCACCGTGCTGTGCAACGCGATGCAGCACGGAACATTAGCGCCGGACGGACGGGTGTCTACCGGCCGGCCCACGCACACCGACGGACGGGCGGGTGCCTACTGGCCCCGCGCGGAGTGTGTCCGTACACGGGAGCATAGATGGCGCGTCGAGCGGCCAGAGTTTATTATATATCTAGGGAGCGCAGCCTGAAAACAAGTTCTATGGGAAAATTGCTTTATTATTTAATACTTATCGAATATTTAGCCAGTCTTGTACACTGCCCTACCACCACGAAATCAATATTAACTAATTATTATGCGCTTTGTTATTTCGCGGAACGGCAACGCCGCAACAGCCTGTTGTTTGAACATCCGCCCGACAACGGCACGCCAGAGCAATTTTCTCAAATAACGAGTCTAATAGGGATTTTACGCCCAAGCTGTGAGTCAGGAAGGAACTAGTGATAGTGACGACCTTACACATCACTTCTGAAGATGCCCAGGCGACGAACGAGACAAGGTCCAGGTGAGACAATGGGACGAACGGTTCGCCGCCATGGTGGTACCTTTCAGACAGCGCCTCGGTGTTTTAAGGGCCCGGTTTCACCCTCTTGGATAACATTCTATCAGAACGTAAGCCATAGTAATAGAGGTCCTTGAGGGAGTGGATTACCCCCGGTCGAGGGTCTATAAAAGATCCAAGCTTGTTTGTAGAGCTCCGTCCTCGGCCAGTTCATGTCTGTCCGTGCAATGTTAGACCAGCATAGTACCTGTCCAGGTATGCCCTTGGATTAATCATGCATTCGTTTTGCACACCCACACAGCCATGTCACACTGTTTGTCTCGGGTGCGCCCTCATGGCACAGGCCACAGCACACACTGTTTGACTCGATTGCACCCTCAGGTCTAGTGTGCTCGAACCCAAACACTGTCTCGCAACACCCAAATCAAGATCACATTTGACGCCTTAGCACATGCCAAACCTCGCACTCTTGGCATATTCATAGTATTTCCTTGCAATCTGTCAAACACGGTGTTCCACCTTGACGTTAGGACGTAATCATATAATGATGATAATAATAATAATAATAATAATAATAATGATAATAATAATAATAATAATAATAATAATAATAATAATTATGATAATAATAATACTAATACTAATAATAATAATAATAATAATAATAATAATAATAATAATAATAATAATAATAATAATAATAATCATAATCTTAACAATAATAATAGTAATAATACTAATAATAATAATAATAATAATGATCAAACACATCTTCACACCTTGCGCGCTCAGGTCACTGGCTCTTTTCCCCTCATTGGTTCAGGCGCGCCCTCAGGTCAGGGTCAATGGCATGCCACACCATTTGGCTCAACAGCGCCCCCCAGGCCACCAGCCGCAGCACCCCCAGCTTGGCTCGGGTGCGCCCACAGGTCACCAGCCGGGTACACTGGTTTGGCTCAGGTGCGCCCTCAGGTCACCGGTCAAGTCTCACTGTTTGGCTCAGGTGCGCCCTCAGGTCACCGGCCATGTCACACCGGTTTGGCTCAGGTCGCCCTCAGGTCACCGACCAAGTATCATTGTTTGGCTCAGGTGCGCCTCAGGTCACCGGCCAAGTCACACAGGCTCAGGTGCGCCCTCAGGTCACCGGTCAAGTCTCACTGTTTGGCTCAGGTGCGCCCTCAGGTCACCGGCCAAGTCACACTTTCGGATCAGGTGCGCCCTCAGGTCACCGGTCAAGTCTCACTGTTTGGCTCAGGTGCGCCCTCAGGTCACCGGCCAAGTCACACTTTCGGATCAGGTGCGCCCTCAGGTCACCGGTCAAGTCTCACTGTTTGGCTCAGGTGCGCCCTCAGGTCACCGGCCAAGTCTCACTTTCGGATCAGGTGCGCCCTCAGGTCACCGGCCGAGTCACCTTTTTATTTTCTATTTTATTATTCTTTTTTTTTGTCGCAGGTGCGCCATTCAGGTCACCGGCCAAGTCTCACTGTTTTGGCTCAGGTGCGCCCTCAGGTCACCGGTCCCAGCGACCGCCGACCTGCTAACCTGGACTGGGTCCTGCCGCGCGGCGGCGGCCAGCGGAAACTTATGTGACTGGCACGCAGGTGCCATTAGCGAAGGCGCCTGCGCCATCAGGCGATGATTGTGTTGAAGTAGCGGTGCCCCCCGATAGCGGCAGGCTGACGGCTGCGGAACAGTTACCGTCCGTACCAGCGGAGTCTGGTATTAGCTGGTGATCGCCGGTCGGGCCGGTTGCCCAGCGATCGCGTGATCGTGACGTCAGCGGTAGGTGTGGACACCTCCAGCGCTGGTGGCGCCGCGGCGGCCGCGACAGCAACTGCTGGTAGCCACGTGGCCGTCCGTGGCGCAGGCGCGGGCGTGTCATTACGTAACCGTCAACTGCGCCGTGAGGCGGCCCGGGTGACTCACTAGCCGTGACGTCAGCTGACCGTGACCGTGACGTAGCGGCCTTTGGCCCGGCGCCCGGACCGCAGGTCCCCAGCTGATCGGGGGTCGTCTTGCACCGGGTCTGCAGCGGGCCATCTGGGCTGGAGTCAGGTCACTGCTGGCCGTATGCCACTCTGTGGGTGCAAGAATGACTGCATGCTGCATGCCGGCATGCCGCCAAGGGCATGTCCACTGATCGTCACACCTACACCGGAACTCGCGCCTATCTGCCTCTCACCGGTCCGGTGACCGTCGCACTCCCACTGAATTCATCTGTCCGCTGGCAGTGTGTAAGGTACTGCGAAACTTGTCCTTCGACACAGCCTGTATTAGGTCCCGGCACCGACTGACCGGTGCGGCTCACCGGCCGGTCGCGATCGGCCACAGGAAGCAAGAACCGACAAAGGGACGAGATAGAAGTCGAGACCGTGATACGCCAAAACGCGAAAGCAGGTTAGAAGGGAAGTTCAATCCGTAAGTAAACCATCTTCTGACACCCGGAACGGCAAAGGTGAGCGCTAATGGCACCGTGCTGTGCAACGCGATGCAGCACGGAACATTAGCGCCGGACGGACGGGTGTCTACCGGCCGGCCCACGCACACCGACGGGCGGGTGCCTACTGGCCCCGCGCGGAGTGTGTCCGTACACGGGAGCATAGATGGCGCGTCGAGCGGCCAGAGTTTATTATATATCTAGGGAGCGCAGCCTGAAAACAAGTTCTATGGGAAAATTGCTTTATTATTTAATACTTATCGAATATTTAGCCAGTCTTGTACACTGCCCTACCACCACGAAATCAATATTAACTAATTATTATGCGCTTTGTTATTTCGCGGAACGGCAACGCCGCAACAGCCTGTTGTTTGAACATCCGCCCGACAACGGCACGCCAGAGCAATTTCCCACCCACCCACTGCCCAATACCACCTGTCCTACGTCCTTCCAGTCTCCTTCTATCTGCCCTTCGGGTCGGTCTTTCAGCATGTAGCAGATACGGAAAGGAAGCAAGAACCGACAAAGGGACGAGATAGAAGTCGAGACCGTGATACGCCAAAACGCGAAAGCAGGTTAGAAGGGAAGTTCAATCCGTAAGTAAACCATCTTCTGACACCCGGAACGGCAAAGGTGAGCGCTAATGGTAGTTTTTAGTATTACACAATCCGGAAAATCCCCACCGCAGCCAACAGCTCTCGCTGTTCATTCGGTCCCGTGTGTCAGTGAGAGCTGCGGTAGCTGAGCAGTTATGCACTGCAATAAGCTCAGGGCGTGGTGTGTCTACTCCACAATATTTATGCACGCACACACAAGGTAATGAGTCAATTTAAACAGTAGAGCGCATCGTTCATATGATCAAAACTGCTAAGATAAGAAGCGCGAGGTGCAATCCAGCTGGATTTATTCGGGTGGCTGTCACCACAACGGCACCAGCAAGACATTTACAAGAAGGCTTAACGCAGAATATGAGCAGAAGCCTAAAGCCTGCAAAACTTCTCATAAAGACCCGTGAAGTAAAAGCCGAATTACATCATTTCACTTTTTCTACGTTTAACACTGTCACAGGCATGCACATTTTACTTTCTGTAAGAATGTTATTTCATCATCATATTTAAGTTTAATGACCTACGATGTTTTATTTTTCAACAACGATATTCTCACAGTCACTGATTTAATATGCTACATTCGTTCATACATTCCCGGTCTTGCGCACATTTTCGGAATACTGGTTCCTAAGTTCGCGAAACAAGGGTAACCTCAGTCATTAAACACGCACTCGCCCCAAGGACAGAGAACTGTATGTAATGAAAGGAAAACGATATCCTAAACCGAACGTTGACCTCTGATACTACCTACCACTTCCCAGCATAGCCCGCGTCGCTGCACTTTTTCCTCAAAACCAGACTTGATCGTCTGCGCGGCGCCAAGAACTGGTGAGTTGAAGTGGACGGCGAGCCGTTCGCTTTGTGCAGTGCACTGTTCGCTGTGCAGCCGTCAGCCAGGTGCCTGTCACTTGTGCACAACGGGCGGGGAGGGGGCGAGGGGGATAACTCCGGGACAAGTACGGTGCCGTGAGCGGCCGGAAACATGTGCGTTACGTAATTTCCAGTCCTGGTAAAATGCAGCAGCGCATGTAGCAAAGCCCAACCAGCTATCACTTCTTCGTTAAGTTATATAATAACCAGAAACGCGAAAAACTTATCCGTGCGCAGTTTGCAACGGAGCACGGCTGTCATAGAGACTAAGTCCGTCACTGATCACAGTATCTGTGTTTCTGTATAGGTCAGAAGAATGTGCGCCTTACTTAGAATTTTTACGGGCAAGCATGTTTACGTAACTTTGACCATCATCAATTTAAAGATGTAGTCGGGTGGCCATTCAAATCCCCCGGTAGGAGAGGAGACTTGGCCCGCCCCCTGTGTGCGCAGATTTTATCTTTTGAACGGGTTTTCCTAAGAGGCCGGATCCGAAGTGCGTTTCTGGGAAATTAACAGCGGATGTTATGACCAACTTTTAGGAGAACCGGAGACGGATACAAACATGGGTGGAGAACCTGCCCCGGCCACCCCGGCCGTGGCCGGGGTAACTTTCAGCCTACCCCGGCGCGGCCGGGGTAACTTTTCTACTCTTGTAAATCCTAAAAGCTGTCTCCATACGAGAAAAGAAAACTCACGCTCTTCGAATGTTGACTTCCATGGGCGTAATATTGCAAATCAGGTAGGTATTTACCATTTACTTAACTTGCCATAATCTCCAACCCTAAGACCCGCGTGTGGTCGCCAATGCCAAGATTGCTCTCACATCCTGTTCAGTTTCGAAATTTTGTCGCGCCTTCGGCGCACTTTTTTAAAACCACTGCTTAACCTCATGGCCTTCGACTGACCTGCCACCAACCGCAACCACACCCGTTTATGAGCGCACCCGTCAGGGTGCTCATAAACACCGAGCGGCCATCATGCTTCGAACTCGGACTGTTGTAACCGGGCCGCGTGCTCTCGCCACGCGGAATCCAACGCTCTAGCAACTGAGCTACGAGACCGGGACCGGTCGATATTCCTGGATCGACTCCATGTTTGTATTATAAGAGCCGTCCAACATTGAAAAAGGCTACGCCCGTGGATGTCAGTGACCTATTGTAGTGCTTTGCTATGGTTCGATCTGTCAATTTCTCTGTAAAGCTTCTACTATGGTGAGTTGTCTTTTTGTAGCTATTTTGAGACACAATAAAAAGCTGAAAACGCAACATTTAGGTAGGGGAGAGTGGGGTAAGATGCCCAGGGTGGGAAAGACGCCCCACCCCCTCTAGCGACGAAACAAAGAATCGGACCTGGAAATTAAAGGGACCCTCCCACCTTCAAAAAAGTTAATGAATTGGCATAAAAGTGATGTCCCTTGGTTCAGAAAGAGCGAAAACGAATATCTACCAAATTTCACCGAAAAATATTCACTGGTTTTCAAGATATTAGGCTTTTACTTTTGTTTACTTTTTGGGATCTCCCCTGTTACTAGCGACTTTATTTGGAAGCAATAATTTGGCAGCCTTAAAGTGCGGCAGACGTTGCGCGCAAAGCAGCGTATACCACCACGTGTTAACGATGGTTTTAGTCTAAGATTTAAAAATCGTTAGATCTCCGCTGACGTCACAAATTCTAAGGGGGCATTCAAATGCATTAGCCCCTTAGAATCCGAAAACTGCAAGTTTGAAATTCCATATCTTCGAATTAACCCATTAATGCCGATCAACTATATATAGACGCGGACTTCGGTGGTAGTAAAGAAACGTTTCTAAACGTTTGCTCCGATTCAAAACGTTTTCGTGCGTCAAGCGGGAGTGAGACAAGGCTGCCTGCAGCCAGTCTCGCCTGAATCGTGGCAGGGTGAAGAGGTGCGGCAGAGGTGATCGTGCCATCATGGCGTCGGGAAAAGGGTAAGTGTAAAAATATATTACAGTGGATTTTGAAACGATCGATACTTCATTGATGTGTTGCCTGCTTATTTTCTTACCTGCTATCCAAAGATGAAACATTTCCTGAATTTTGTGTTGCAGTTATAGACGTTTTATTGAAAGAGTCTATATATAGTACTTTCGGCACTAACGGTATACAAAAAACGGTGAAGTTTCAGTTAGCAGCCAATAACGTTTTTACGCTTTTTTCTCAGACTGAGTATTCAAGAAACGCTTGACAAGCTCGAGGAAGAGGAGAAAGACGTCAGTGCTGTCTTCATTTGTCCTCCCGATGTCAGAGAGGACTCCGATGGGGATTCCGCTGATGACGATGACGGTGGATATCTCGACAACCTAAATCGAAACCAACTACGAGCTACAGCGGAGGTAGTCTTGGCGAACGGCGACACCCTGTCTCAGGAACGTACAGCTACAGAACTGGAAGTCGGTCCTGGGAACAGCGGGTGGTCAGCAGGTGAAAACAGGTCAGGTGCAGATACAACGCAGGCTGATCAAGATCAAGGTGTGCCATGTAAAAAACGAGCCAAGTCTCAGAAGGAATCGCTGGAGTATAAGTGGGTCAAAAGGGACATCAAGGTCGGGCAGCATTTGCGATCAGAAGAAAATCCCCCGAGCAGTGTTGACCTGTCTCAACGTTCTCCTACCGAGATATTTGAGTATTTTTTCAATGACGACCTGCTAGATCACATCGCTTACGAAAGCCGCCGATATGCTGGAAGCAAAGGGGAACGTTTCGCTGTCAGCAGGGACGAACTAAAAACTGCCATCGGAATTATGCTTCTGTCAGGCTATCACACTGTACCCGCGCGGCGCATGTACTGGAAGCGAGAACGTGACATCGGCGTGGAACTGGTCGCGTCTGCTATGAGTCGAGATCGGTTTGACGAAATCCTCAGGTTTCTACACTTCGCAGACAATCAGCGACTGGACAAATCGGACAAGCTTGCTAAGCTACGTCCCATCATGGACCATCTTGAGGGAAGGTTCATGGCTGCATTCCCTGTGGAGCAAGAGCTGTCATTCGATGAAAGCATGATCGCCTACTTCGGAAGACACGGGTGCAAGCAGTTCATCCGGGGAAAGCCCATCAGGTTCGGCTTCAAGGCGTGGTGTTTGAACAGCGCAAAGGGCTATCTGATCGCCTTCGATGTGTATCAGGGAGCTACGTACCGTGGTAGAGCCGAGTACGAAGAACGTTTCGGCAAGGGAGGCGCCGCCCTGGCAGATGCGCTTGACAGGCTGCCACTCCACATCCGCAAGATACCACTGAAGCTGTATTTCGACAACTACTTCACTAGCCTTCCTCTCATCAAGCATCTCACCCTGTGCGGATATGGTGCTACTGGCACGATCAGAGACAACCGACTGCCGAAGTCATGTCCAGCAGCTGCAGTGAAGTCGATGAAGGCGCTGGTCAGAGGATCAGTCTCGGTCTGTGGAGACACTAGCAATGGCATTTCAGTCGTGCGATGGAAGGACAACTCTGTTGTAACGGTGGCCTCAAACATGGCGGGCTCTGGACCTCTTCAGACAGTCAAGAGGTGGTCCTCGAAGGAGAAGAAGATGGTGCAGGTGCCTCAGCCGCATTGTGTATCTGAGTACAACAAGAAGATGGGCGGAACGGACATCATGGACCAGAGCATCAATGCGTATCGCACAAACATCAGGATCAAGAAGTGGTGGTGGGCCATATTTTCATGGATGCTGGATGCAGCAGTGCAGAACACGTGGCTCGTACACCGTACCAAGGATGAACACGCCAGCCTCCTAGACGTCCGCCGGCAGATCTCCACGACACTGCTGACACGGTGTCAGCGAGATGTCAGCGGTGCCGGCACAGAAGGCGCAACAGGGCCGCCAAGGTCAGTACCTACGGGAGCATCACGGTCCACCGTCCCTGACATCCGGTATGACGGCATGCACCACTACGTCGTCCCGGCAGAGTCTCAAAGGCGTTGCAAACGCGAGGCCTGCAAGTCACGGCCTTCAACAGCCTGCTGCAAGTGCAACGTCGCGTTGTGCGTGAAGTGCTTCCGCCCATACCACTCAAAGTAAAGCACAGCGAAAGGTCAACTGACTGAACTGTGTCAACTGTGTCAACTCTCAACTGCAGTGTCAACCGTGTGAGACCCCTATGGTGAATCCTGATCTGTTTCGCAGAGGCATCATATCTCAGTACATCAAATCGGTCATGTCTGTGTGAACAATAAACGTTGGATGTAACCCGTCCATTTTTGTGTACTGTAAATGCCGAGAGTACTAAATATAGACGCTCCATATTTCCGGAACTGAGACAAATAAAAACACAATCAGGCGAAATGTCTGTTAAGTAGGTGTAGTTGACGCCGTTTTAATAGAAGAAAACGTAATTTTTCAAGTAATTCTTCTTCCGGCACTAATGGGTTAAAGCATTTTTCGATGTTGTGAGTGCCCAAACCGGTATTTGCAGGCCATGGCCACCAATTTGGCTATCTCAACTCAAAACTAATGTTAAGGTGGGAGTGTCCCTTTAATGTTCTTAGCGTAAAGCGGAAGCCTGGCTTGTTAACGGCACAAAAAAATTGCGAAGCTCAGTTGGGCAACGGCTGGCTGATGACTGCATGTTTTTTATTTGCTGCTTTCAAAATATATTTTGGTGTCAGAACATTGTAAATATCAAAGAAGGTAAATAATTTTTGCGTCCCTTGCTATAGTCGTGATACATTAGCATGCGGGTACTGTGTCCCAAACAGTTTGTTTCATGGTGTAGTTTTATGGCTAACAAATTGTACTGATTTAATGTTACTTCGGTACCTTGGGGTAAGATGCCCCCTGTCCTGATGGGGAAAGACGCCCCCCTAAATCCGTAGGCTGTCCTTCAAACAGCCCGTCAAATCATTTATTACATACTTGTGATGTAGACAAAAGCCGATCTGGGACTATTGAGAGTCCAGTACGGTCGGGTGCTCCCCATGCCGGTCTCTCGGCCCACATAGCGACTTTTTGGGCGGCATCTGACTCTGAGAGCCCTCACGACGGCCTCTGTGGGCCCAATTATTGGCTCCAGGGCCCATCACGACATCCTTTGAGGGCTCCCACGTTGGCCCCACGGGCCGCACTGGCATCGGAGGTCCCCACGATGGGCTCGAGGGCCCTCAAGCATCATGAAGACCTATAAGAGCCCCACAGTGGTCTCCGAACGCCATCACGGAGGCTTGTTTGGCCGCGCTGGACTATGATGGCCCTAACGATGACCTCTGAAGCCCCTTACGACTACTTTTGAGGGCCCTTATGATGACGTTTGGTGTCTACTGCAGGCTCGAAAGGACTACTGATTCGTTCAGACGATTCACGTGCCCATTTATGTCACTTATAGTGCAGGGGGCATCTTTCCCAACGTCAGGGGGCGTCTTTCCCACCCTGTGGGGTAAGATGCCCCCTTTCACTTCTTCAGGAAAATGCTTAATAGCAAAAAAAGTAATAATATTTCAGGCACGAAAGTGTGATATTTTTGGAGAAAAATGATGTCGGCTTCCGTTGAAACTCCAAGTTTTTGCTTTCCCATCGTCATTTTCGAATAATATATGACATAGTAAAACCCTGGGCATCTTTCCCCACTCTCCCCTACTCAAAATGGCATATGGTTTGGTTTGGGTTCGGTGTGAAATTGGAAGTCTAAGTAAAAAGAAATAATAACTTAAAAGGAAATTGCCTTTTCGATCATTCCAAAAATGTTTTGAATAATACGGTGTCGGATTCAACGCTCATCCTTGAACAAACACAGCATCCTATTCCATGCGTCAGAATAGGGGTTTGATGATGACCGTTGAGAACAACGTGAGTATATCGTCTTCCCGCGACTATCGGTCGCCGGCCGGGGTAACTTTTTCAAACATTCTCCACCCATGGATACAAAAACTGGTAAAGACCAGACAGCAGTGACGTCACGATGTAACAGAACAACTTTTGCTCATATCCTATCGCTTCCTGCCATGAAGAAAGGGTTAAAGTAGAAAATAATATGTTTTTAGAAAGGTGTTTTTCAACCCCCGCCCTTATTGGCGTTTTGCCAACCGCGAAGGTATGGGGGGGGGTCCATTGGACCTTTCTTGCCGTTCGGCCCCTGATCGAGCTAGAGCTTCACAGAAAAAAACGAGCGTGCTGCTGTGACGAGAGGAAGCCGATGATACCCAATTTTAAGGTCCTAGGTCATTGGTTGACCTTCCACGTTAGGTCAATGACCCAGAGGTCGGGAAAATCGGGACCTGGATCAGGGTCACCAAATTTTCAGGGTATGGTTATGGTGTAAAATTGATTACATCGCGGCTACTGAAAGTTTCGTCGCGATCAGACGTTTTTACGCAAGTTATTCGCGAAAAACCGATGGAGTTCCGTTCGACCCTCCATAAGTGCAAGGGATAATTTTAAGGTCCTAGGTCACTAGGTTGCCTTCGTCAGGTTAATGAACCAAATATCGCGAAAATCGAGACCCGTTAGCTTCGTGAAGTGAGATTTTATAACCTGACATGATCTCAAGAGCTCACAAGTCAATTTGGGGTTATTTGGGTTAATGTCATGAGCTTTTTAGGACATGATGGACATGTAAAACAAAATTAATCATCCCAGTTGAGTACAGTTCTGTCGCGATCCGTCGCATTTTAGTGAGTTTTTCACGAAAAATACCCGCTCTCCTCCTATGTAGGAGAGATGTGATGCATGGAATATTTGTGGAGGAACTGCCACGTCTCAAATTTGATACATTTCAAAAGCAGAAATACCATAGAGTCACGGAAAGCTGTGGAACTTCAGTAATTTTTTTTATGTTAACAATGGGGTCTGGTGGGTGGGGGTCTGGTGTGGGAAACTGGCCCTGCCTGGCAGAGCAAAAGAAGGCAAGACCCCGGAGGACCTGCCGAGCACTACATATATGTAGGCTAGGCTGAGCGGAAAAACGAGCGTGTTGCCCGGGACGGCAGGAAGCCGATGATCCGCAATTGCAAGGTCCCTGGACATTCGTTTCGTCAGGCCAATGATCCAAAAGTCGGGAATACCGGGATCTTCTAGTACTTCTTAAAGTGAGGTTATCATGGTGTTTTCCGGGGCACTGATTTAGAATTTCATGTCAGTTTTGATCACAGATGATGTATTCATGCATTTGGGGAAAGTCGGGTCAGGTCAGGTCACATCAACCGGTAGGCGTCCGGCCGGCTATCCATTGTAGGTGTAAACCACCACTGACAGCTTCGTAACATGTCGCATGGGCACCAAAAGTACTTCAAAATCTTCAAATGAGTGCTTAATTCGAATTCAGCTCGAATAACTGCCCTAAAATTCGAAAAAAATGAAAAAACATCCGAGGCCACCAAAGTTCAATAACCTTGACCTGACCTTCAAGTCACCTTGCCAACCACCTTAACGCATGGACAAACCTCAATCCACAAGTCAGTACATTTCAAGTAGAAAAAAAACGGAAACGCAAGGGTAATATGCGTAGATTTGCGCTGAGTCACAATTTCAGCATGACATTGTCTCGAATAACAGGTCAAAGTTTATCTGCAGTAGGGTCAATACATTTCTAGAATGTAGAGAGTTGTGCGAAAGTCACTTTTCATATCTTTATGGAAACGTCAGGGACAAAAGCCTCCTCAGGTGTCCTGCACAGAGCACCGCAACAGCGCGCATTAATCGGCTTACCTGGATTCTAATAGGTTTAGATAAAAATGTTCAAGTTTGTGTCTATCAATCGGGTTTGCATGCCAGATGCTCGGATGTGATCGAAACTGATTAGAAGACTTCCCACAGTTGCCAAACAATGTCAACAGTTTCCTTGCTCTATTTTTGCCTTATATGTCTTCTGACAGATTAAATACATACCAAAATATAAATCAAGTTCTGCATCTTAAAAAGTTTATTTGGCCAGCGCTAGTATCAGCAATAAAGCAACCGGTCTCTGGCTAAACTAATAAATCAGCAATATTTCGTATTCCGTTTTGGGTTTCACGGTTAAATTTTTGGCGTTGAAATGCAGTACACACATCGCACTTTAACCCTCGCCGGCCGAGGGGGGGGGGGCGGGTGCCGCCCCCCATAGGTTTTTTTTTCGCGATAGCTCCGAACACGCTGGCGATAGAGAACTGAAACTTAGCATATCTGGCCTTTGATTCAAGCCAGATCTCAGCATTTTCAGGTCAGGTCAGGTCACTGACTTATGACGTTATAAGTGAACCTCTGCACGATCGTCAGATGTCGCAAATTCGCAACACCCTCACTGCCAGAGGAGCTTTCACAGGGCAATGAAACTTGCAGGATCTAATATGCATCACGAGTCTCCCAACTAATATATCTTGGATTTTTCCTAAAGGTCATATGAGGTCAGGCCATTTTCGTGACCTCACCATTATAAGTCAATGGGGAAAATGAAAACTGCTATTCTGGCGCTGGGAACGATCTCCAACTATCTCAATCACACAGAATCGTGATTTGATGCACTCCTTGCAAGGTTACATGCGTCACTTTTGCAATGTGGACCTTGCGTTACGTCATTTATGACGTCATTAGGGTCATATTAGTTTTTCGTCAATAACTCCCGATCAAATTGAGCTAGCGAGTCGGGAAAGCCACCAATGGACTCAAGAAGACCTGCCAAATCGAATGCTATACGACATGACCTACTTCGACCAATTTCGTGACCTGAGGCGCTGACCTGACCGTGACGTGAGGTCAACACCATAAGTCGACCTCACCCAAACAAAAAGTTTATTCCATTCGACGCGCCTGAGCGAAGCGAACACGATGCTGCCAAAATCGCGGCTTTGCGGCCGTTTTTTTGCGATGTTATTCGCCAAAAAACGGAACTGTACCTTGGAGCACTTGATCTGACCTCAGAGGTCACCAGTTGACCTAGGACCTTAAAATCGGGTATCAATCTCTGCGTCTCGTAACGGCGCACACGCTCGTTTTTTTCCGCGACGCGCTAGCTCCACCAGGGGCGAAACGGCGAGGGGGGTCGTACCCGCCCCCCCCCCTTCGGCCGGCTCGTATGTAGAAAAACAAATAGGTCCGGCGAGGGTTAAAATTTTGACGATCGGCATAGTAGTTTCGGAGATAGGGGGGGGGGCTCTGGAGAGCCCCCCCCCCCCCAGTCACTCGCGTTATGGAAAATAGCCCAGTCATGCGCAGGTTAAAGCTAGCTCACATTGTATGTATGTCGTCACAGAATCATGTCACTGTCAATGCCGGTTGATTCAGCTCCTATGAAAGTTTCATGAGACACGATGGCACATTGTCTCTGGATAAGGATAGCTTGCTGCCATTTAGAAAGTTTCAATGGAAGCCGCTCGTAGCGAACAACCGGGTGGTGGATAATATGCCACCTAGAGACCGAGGGCTAGGCAACAAGAACATGCGCTTGTGGTTATGGGTTACGATGGGATTAGTTTAAATTTGACATGACCTGAGATAATAGATATGCTATGCGCACATGAATCATTGCACTTGCACGACTATTTAACACACTTATCACAACCTATGAGGTTTCATTTTTCAACACCAATAGGCGCTAGTCTGAGCCCTCAGAAAGGCGGAACATTGAAGACGATGTCCAAGTAAAGCCCCGACAGGAGACTGATCTTGTCAGTCGACTTTTGAAGCTGCAGATTAAAAATTTCAAACGCAACATTCTCCTGACGCAGCCGAAAGACACTCATCCTCTAAAGGCTGCGTGCCGCCGTTTATGGAGCGGTTCTGGAACGCACATGAACAATCAACTTTGCCCCTCACCCCCTGAGACAAGCGCCTCCCAACTGCACTACCCCAACTGCGACTAAAAGGTGGAAAACTACCCGCAACGCATTTGCCGAAAACCCGTCTGACTCAGTCGCTCCATACCATCACCACCTTACGACATTGTCGGTTGGCGAACCGGTTGGTTATGCCGGCTCTCCAGCCGGGAGTCATGGTTCTATTATATAACTAGGGGAAGGGATGTGCGCGGATGGCGCCGCCGATTGGCCGGCACAGCGCGGCTCCGGCCGGATCGCGGTCGTAAATCGCAGACCCCGCTAAAATCCCTCGTGCTGCAGATGATCGCCGGCGACAGCACGCTCGAGCTCTGCACGCACACGGCATACCTGAGCACAACGCCGATATGAGCGAGTGTGTGCTCCTTCGGCGATTTTTTCGGTGTCATTGCTCCAGTGTAGCGGGAAGGTTGGCGGTAGAATGCGGAAATTTGCGAGGGTTTCTTTTTAGCATTTTAACTGAGATGATTGTCAGCAAATAAGTAGGGCGCAGCTAATTACATACATTCATTTTTGGTAACTTTTGGGGAAAATTAGTGGCTCAGGCATTCATAATAGTTTCACTTGCCGTAAACAAGTATTGAGCAAACACAAGCCGTCCATGTAGGATATGTCCCCGACCTACACTGGCTGAACAGGAATTTCTAGAAGCGAGTCGAACTTTCGAGAGGAAGAACTTCTTTGTTCTCACGAAGTCGGACGCGTCTCGCTCCGGTTTCTTCCGAAGAATGTCCCTAGAAAAGCGACCGACCTCAGCCACGAGCGCCAGCCTCTGCGTAGGTCAGTTACGTGGTCCCATCTCCTCCCTCAGTCCTGTATTACCAGCCTGCCTCCGCTGCAGGGGCACCCGGCGCCCCCTTCTGCCTCCACAGTCACACCCGAAGCCCCGCCACAGGAGAGCCCCGACATTTCCTCCCCAGCGCGGTGCAGCCCTTGTCGGTCCGCTCACGCGTCCACGTCCCCAGTCTCTTCCGCCAAACACAACTACCTTGTCTCCCTTTGTCACAAACGACAGAGCCCGACAGGCCATTGCTCTCGTGGCAGGGATTGTAAGCATGAACAAATGCCTTCGAAACAGTAAACAACAATAATAAAAAATGTGGAGTTTTCCATGAGGTAGTTGACAAACCAGCTTTAAGAATTAGTACCTTCCCAAATGTCAGCTCCCTCTGCAGGCATCAATATAGTTTTTTTTTTCGCTGTCTCTGCTCGTCCGGAATACCCATCCTATATATTACTTTTATTCGGTTTATATTGGCCTTATTTCTCGGATAGCGTTTCTAGGAATATGTATATCCCATATTCATAATACCATTTGCACATAAGTATTGCACAGGAGAATTGTGCGGTGCAACGTGTTTCACAGTAGGAATGCGGCACGAGCTGAAATGAAATGAAATAAGAAAATGAAATGGCCAGCTCTCAAGGATGCCGGTTCAGCAACGGGACATTCAGCTACAACGCAGAAGACCGCCTCAATAGACGCTAAACGCCTTGAGCCTGTCACGATGAACGAGACCAGGCAGCTGGCGATTCCGAGAATTCCGAAAGATATAAATCGCAACCCGTAACAGCATGATGCACAACAATGTACAAAGATCTCCTTGGCTTCCAAACGGAAAATATTAATCTGCATTACATAATAAACTAGGACCGCCTTGCAAATACTAGTCATCTACGTGCAATTGGAAAATTACGGCCCGGCCAGTCCGATGACGTCACCCCCTAATGCCGATGGGAAACAGCCCCTTGTTTGGGCGTGCCGGACACAGCACTCAGCACAGCAGCCGGGCCAGCGCAACTCCAGATCGTTCTAAGCCATATGAAAAATGAAATATTATTAAACTGAAGGTTTATGACCTCTTGTGAAGTTTCTACCACATAACCAGGTTTCATGTCTTCATATGGATGTGAAACCGACATCGCAATGATAGTCACTCAAGGCTGATAAACTTGCATTATATGTATATCTATAATCGCCAGCAAAAAACACATAGGTATAGGTATGTATGTAAGGCACCACAGCTTGGTCCCTGCGTTGGCGGTGATAGCAGCACCACAAATCACTGCAGTCTTTTATCACTAGGGTGCCGAATCCGACAGTAGCCTTGAGCTCCGTCCACATCTGATCAATCTCGGTAAAAAATTTGAAACGGACACTTTTCGGTAGTGCTCTTTAAGAAAATGTGGAGAAAATAGCTTATGACGAAAATATAACAAAAAATAATCAGTCGGATGATAAAACTGCGCATGCCGTTCGGAAAGAGTTTAATGTTTCGATGCGACGCATGCAAATGTGATAAATGGAACTTGAATACCTAATTAAATCATCATTGGACACAATATAAGCCTGTCCCGTAGCTCAGTTGGTAGAGCATTGGACTCCCGGTAGTGAGAGCCCGGGTTCGAGACGCTCCGGCGCTCGATATTTGAGACTCCTGACGGGGATGGTCTGCGGTTCACTGTAAAAAAAAAAAGTTAAAGGTAGTGTGGCACTTTTGAAAGATTTCCCATTTTATTTTTCCTAGGATAAGAAGCTTCTGTTTTTACCTAATATCGCAAAAAAATCAAAAATGGGCCTGGAATAGTGCCTTTTTCGCCTAAAAGTTTATCGGTTTTTAGATATGTATAACAACTGTAGTGGGCTCACCTGCAAACAGGCGTCGGGCAACAATCGCGAATGCGGCGCACTTGTGACAATAAGCAAAGGTCATTATAGTGTTACGACCATACGACGTACGGGAATGAGTTATCAGCTGTCTAATCGTAGACAACACAATGTCGAGCCTTAAACTGTAAGCCCGTATTGGTATTGTTTCTTTTATTTGGCTGTCGAACATTATTTATGGTTTGAAATATGATTTTATGTAAAATAATTGATATGAAAAAGCCGTCTTATAAGTTATGACACACCACCACCGCACCACAAAGTATGAGCAGAAGCCGCGTCCAAAGCCAGGGCCCCGGTAACGTGAGGTAGCCGAGTCGGGGCAGCGTGCGCTGACCCAAGCCGGGGCCGCAGCTTTGGGCGCGGTCTACCGCATCCCCGCGGGCAGCCCCGGGCTATCACATGACACCGGGAGGACGCGCGGCTCCGGCTTGGGTCAGCGCACGCTGCCCTGACTCGGCTACCTCACGTTACCGGGGCCCTGGCTTTGGGCGTGGTCTACCGCACCACCTAACAGGCGTGTTCGAAACCGCAGGAGCTGATGATGAACGGGTTTATCGAAACTTGATTGGATGAGCATATCGGTAATAGCGATTTCAGTGTGTGCATTTATTGTTCATAGTGGTGTGAAATGTGGTTGGGGTACGACCGACAACCCGTCGGGGCGAATTGCACTGGGGTACTCAAAATTTGAAGAATTTAAGACGTTTCCATGAGTTTTGAAGGTATGAATAAGTTCTAAAAATCCGGTTCTCCTTATCTGGGCCATTAACTCCATACGGTCCAAGAAAGCTGGCACACTACCTTTAAGCAGTTTACCTGCTATTCTCGCGCCAAATTTCAGCAGTTATAGCTGCTATTTTCGGCTGCTAACAGCGCTGTAAATCGGTTCCTGCTAAAATTTTAGTAGCCTTAAGCTGCTAAATTACCTGCTAATCGTGGTGCTAATTCACGTGTTGCATTTACGCACCCTATATATAGGGTGCATAAACGCAACACGTTAAGTAGCACCACGATTAGCAGGTAATTTAGCAGCTTAAGGCTACTAAAATTTTAGCTGGAACCGATTTACAGGGCTGTTAGCAGCCGAAAATAGCAGCTATGAACTGCTGAAATTTGGCGCGAGAATAGCAGGCAAACTGCTTAACTTTTTTTACAAATGTTGGTGGGAGCAGCCGCAGCCAGTTGAAGTCAGTTGAGTGGGACAGGCCGTGTCCGGCTTTGAAGGGCACGTTAAACTTTGGCATCTAAATTCTCCCGTTACCCGGAATTGCGCGATCGGACGGTAGGGGTCGGGGTCTACGCAACAAGCTCTGCTTAGCGTGGGCTCCGGCTCTGTCAATCCGTCCATTCAAACATTCGAGCTAAATTTATAAAAAAAAAAATATTCAAAGCAAAATATTCGAGCTGGAGCAGAATTTCGACATTTCTTGTTGACGTGTTGCCCACTGCCCAGTGTTCGACCACCCATTGTGTTCTGTTCAGAGCCGTTAACATTTAGGGGAGGGGGGAGGGTTGTTTTGCGATCGGACTTCCCACACGTTTGACGCCTGATCGAGCTGCAGAGTACGTGAAAAAGCGAGAGTATTTCGCGTGACAATAAGGAAGCTGATGATGCCCAATTTGAGGGCCCTAGATCATTGCTTTACCTTCCAGGTCAGGTCAACGACCTAAATGTCGAGAAAAGCGGTACTTCTTGAACACTACTTCAATCGAGGGTGTCATGGGGCGTTTTCTGAGTATTGGGTCGACATTTCGCACCCGTTTTGAGCCAAGATGGCGTATTTATGCATTCAGGGTAGGTTAAGTAAGGTCGAGTCAGGCCGACTACAGGCATCCCGCCGGCTATCCATGGATCCTTATGTGCACATAAGGTGTTTAACACGATTGTCAGCAGTGGTAAACACTTTTTGTGGATTGCCGGGAGAGGACACCTACTGCTTGACCTGACCTGGCCTGACCCGACCCGACCCACCCCAAATGCATGAATACGTCATGTCCTATCAAATTAAATATGAAACTCGAAATCATAAGCTCGAAAACCCCTATACAAACTCGCTTTTAAGAACTTCTAGTAGGTCCTGACTTTCCCGACTTTTGGGGTATAGACCTGGCCTGTAAGAGCTATACAAATGTCAAAGGACCTTAAAATTGGGAATCATCAGCTTCCTCTCATCACGGGCAGCACGATCGGGCTTTTGCGAAGCTCTAGGTTGATCAGGGGCCAAACGGGTGGGAGGGGGTCTAACGGACATCTCCTCCCATATACCTAATACGGCAATGACTGAGGAAACGCCAATACGGGCGAGGGCTACAGAAGTTCCAACATGCCAGAATGAATGCTATAGGTTCATTCGTCGAATTCCTCTCAAAGCTACTTATAAGATTATACCCTAGCCCATCTTGGCCTTTTTACAGCATCTAAGGTATAGGTGGGTAGGTGGGGTGGGGGGGGAGGGGGGTCCGCAGGATTCCTCCTGCACGTTAGGCCCCTGGTCGAGCTGGAGATTCGTGGAAAAAAGCAGCATATTGTCTGGGACGAGAGAAAGTCGATGATACCTAATTTTAAGGTTCTAGCTCATTGGTTGACATTCCAGGCCAGGTCAATGACCCAACAGTCGGCAAAATCGGCGGGACCTGCTAGAACTTTGTAAACTGAGGTTTTTAGAGGGTTTTTGGAGCCATGATCGATTTTCAAAATAGTTTTGATCAAAGATGGTTACTTCACATATTTGGTGTAGGTCGGGTCAGGTCAGGTCAGGTCAGGTCAACCAGCGTCCTGCCAGCTATCGGTGCCCGCCACTACTAACAGACTGACAGATTCGTAGCATGTTACGTAGGCACGAAAACTTCTTGTCAAATGTACAAATCGGTGGTAACTTCGAGATCGGCTTCACAAACTACCCTAGAAACATGTAAAGCTCGAACAAGTGAGTAAGGTCTCTTAAGGTTCCAGCCTGTCATGATCGGCAGAAGCAGTTTCAAATGGCATTTGGGTCAATAACCTGCACTTTTCATGGTAGATATAAAATTGATCAACACGAGGATGTATTTGAAAGCTACGTTGCTGTCAACCGCTTCTATACGGCTGATTCTATTCTTCTATTGACCTGACCTGAGCCAACTTACTCCACGCCACTCTCCAAAATACGACGACATACTGCATGAAATCATCACCATTGAGAAAAAACACATAAGCTAATTCGAAATCAGTACCTGCCAGAAACCCATATAAAAACTTATTCGAAGAGGTGAAAAGTAAAACGGCTTTCAATTTTCTAAAAAATTTGGTAATTGACCTAAACTGAAAGGTAAACCAAACCAAAGACCTAGAGTCTTAGCCCTCGCACACGGGGGTCGGATGAGTGCCATCCCCTCGGCTTTTCGCGGATAACCCGCCTAAAAAGCGGCTGATGGCAAACAAATGTTCCCTTAGCCTTACACATTGCGGACCGTCAATACAGCTCCGAACGCAGTGCCGTCTTCGCTGTGTGTGTGAGTGACGCGGCGACGCAACATTCTGTACACTACAGTAGCGACGGAACACTTTTAATTAGGGGGGGGGGGGCACTGCCGATTTTTGGTCCCATTCTTTCCTTGCAACGCCCATAGGGCTAATAAAATGGCAAAATCAAGGGGGCACGGTGCCCCGGTGCCCCCCCCCCCCCGTTCCACCGCCTATGGCCTCACATGTTCATGACCCTGACCCCAACGACCTTTGCCTGTGACCCATTCCTCGAGACCGTCAGGCCGGAGTTGCGATTCGAGGGTTTCCTGACTATTGATTAACAATGTGCCAACATGTGATAACATGATGTTTGTCCCATTCATTATCCCGCGCCCTGGTGGGGTCTGTTTATAACGCGACCTGGTGGGGGGTATTTTTTGCCCCCCCCCCCTCGTATCTCCGAAACTACTGGACGGATCCGCAAAATTCAAACGGCGTTCGAAAGGCCTGACAAATTTGTCGAAGAAAACCAAATTTCATTGACCTCGGGGTCACCGATGACGGCATAGGTCAGATCAAAGATGAAATGTTTCACCGTTCACGGGTCATCTAGGGAATGCGCTATAACACCGAAGAAAACACGCATTTTGTCGAGAATCAGCGATAGGGCGTTAGTTGCCTAGTACATATGTTGCTATAAGAGGTCACTGACATTACCAGGTCAGGTCACAGGTCAGGTCACCAAGGGTCACAGGTCAGGTCACATGAACCTAACTTTAGGTACTAAGGTTGTGCGATGCATGTTTTATGGCCAATTTTTCATTTCCAACTCAATGGTGTTGGTTATAAGACTGGTTATAAGACTATCAGGTACGGCTTAGATCACTTTCTGGTGAAGGTCAGGTCAAGGTCAGGTAAAAAAGGTCAGATTTTAAAGTTGATAGTTTTGCATAAAATGGGCATTGATTCGATGCAGTCATAAATGACGTCACGCAAGGTCAGCATTGCAAAAGTGACGCATCTTACCTTGCAAGGAGTGCATCAAATCACGATTCTGTGTGCTGGAGATAGTTGGAGATCGTTCCCGGCGCCAGAATAGCAGTTTTCATTTTTCCCCATTGACTTTTAATGGTGAGGTCATGAAAAAGACCTGACCTCATATGACCTTGAGGAAAAATCCGAGATATACAAGATGTGAGACTCGTAATGGATACTAGATCCTGCAAGTTTTATTTCCCTGTGAAAGCTCCTCTGGCAGTGAGGGCGTTGCGAAGCTGCGAAATCTGAAGACCGTGCAGAGGTTCACTTATGACCTCATAGGTCAGTGACCTCACCTGACCCGAAAATGCGGTTGGCGTCAAAAGATCCGACTTGAATCAAAGGTCAGGTATGCCAAGTTTCAGCTCTCTATCGCCAGCGTGTTCGGAGCTATCGCGAAAAAAACCCTAAGGGTGGCGGCACCCGCCCCCCCCCCCCCCTCTCGGCCTGCGAGAGTAACATACGACATGTTAGGAAGTGGTCAGTGTTGGTTAACACCTACTTATGTAGGTACTTTTGATAGTCGGCGAGACGCTTACTGGTTGACCCGACCTGACCTGTCCCGACCTACTCAATGCATCGTTGATAAAAACTTACACGATATTCGAAATCAGGACCCCGAAAAACACAAAACCTCGCTTTAATAAGCTCTATCATGCTCTAAGTTTTTCATTTTTTTTTTTGCCATTTGCCTGAAATGGAAGATCAGCCAATGACATAGGACCCGATATCATCGGCTTTCCCTCGTCATGGGCAGCACGCTCGTTTTTCCATCGAAGCTCTAGCTCGATCAGGGTCCCAACGCGGGCTGGATACTGGATAGCCCAGCGGACCCCCTCCCCCTCCCCCAACCCTCCTATAAGGTAGCGGCAAGCAAAACGTCAATATGGGCGAGGGTTAAATTTGGGCATAATCGTCCTCCTCTTGTCACGAGCAATACGCTCGTTTTTTTGTGAAACTCCAGCTGGAGCAGATGTTGAACGGCTATGTTCCGATTAACCCCGGTCCGCCATTGTGGAAAACGCCAGGAAGGGCGAAGGTTATTAACCCGCGCCCTGCTGGGGGGGGGGGTGTTTGAACACCCCCCCCTTGTGGTTTTTCGCGAATATCTCAAAAACGGCGGCGCGGTGCGCCGCCGTTTTTGGTACACCTTATCATACATCAATTCTACACATGTTGTGAAAATTTCAGACCAAGGTCATTCAAGGTCAGGTCACCAGGTCACTTGAAGTGACCTCACCTCATAAAAACTTTCAATGTCTGTCATAGCTACACCGAGTGACCGATCGCTTTGAAACTTTCAGCGATTGCTAAGGGCAATAGCATGTACAAAATGTATATCTCAGAATTTTGATATCGATGACCTAAGGTCAGGCCAATTTTGCGACCTCCCCATTATAAGTCAATGGGAGAAAATTGAAATGAGCCTCTTTTGAATGAAAGACATTATAAACACTCCCAAACACCGAATTACAAGTGTTTTAGACACACTGAACTTGAAAATGGTGTCCGTGACCCTTGTTTATGCCCTGAGGTCATCTCAGGTCACGAATGGTATCTAACAGTTTTTCGCAAATAACTTTTGATAGAGGCATTCTAGAGCGATGAAAACGCCTTAGATGTGTTCAGCTCGACGATACGGATCGACTGATATGCAACATGACCCTTTCCGGTCAGGTCATGACCTTGACCTGAGGTCAAATTTTCAAGTTGACCCTTCAAGGTCAAGTTATAGTTCATTCGATGCGTCTTGACGAGAGGAACACGATGGCGGTAAAAGTAAGCTCGTACAAGGCTTGGGTCAAAAGTTATTGCAGAAAAACTGTTTTCGAAAAAATCGGCTATTTTTGCAGTTTTTGCCCCCTGCAGGCAAAACCGTTGACGTTAGGTCAAATCTGAGAGAATTACTCAGAAAGGGCGTTAATAGGGCTATCGAATGCGCTTTTCCGCGGCGCTATAGCTTTATTGGTCGAGTTATGCGTTGGCTTCCTGGAAATTTTCGACATTCGACCTGGAAATCGGCGAAATTTTGCCTTCAATGACCTCTGGTGACCTGACCTTTGCCCTGACCAAAAAATTTACCGAAGTAATTTCGTCATTATTTTTGACGCTCTTTCGAACGCCGCCTTCCGCGTATCGCTACGTGGCCCAGGAGCCGAGTTAGAAGGGGGGGGTGTTCAAACACCCCCCCCCCAGCAGGGCGTGGAAATCCAGGACCCCCAGCAGGGCGCGGGTAATTATCAGCTGTTTACGTAAGCTGGTAAACTATGTGAAAGGTAGGTCAGTATGGTGATACTCCCGGCCAGGCGCAATCTCTACCTAAATATGTGTTACGCAGGCGTTGATCGATAACCAACATGCACAACATGCACTATACTTAGCCTACTATACTTACACTATACGTCTCCCTCACACAAAACACCCCATCGACCGAACACATCACAATTTCTCAGAATCGCTGGTGCAAAAACCAGGCATAAATCACCGTTGGTAGCATGCCTCTGAGCACTGCCATCATTTTCTGACGACTTCCCATTCAGGCGGATGTTCTGAGCACCGTGCTGCAGCGGCCGCCTAATGGTCGTGTCACACGTCACTCACGTGTCACGTGCGTGACGCCGGCCCAGGCGTGGTCGCCGCAGCTCCGGTGTCCTCAGTGACCCGCCCGGGGCGAGCGGACAGAGTGCAGGCCCCCCTACCCTCCCCTTATAATCATCCATCGGTAGCAGTCCGGCACCTTTTCAGGCAGTGCCCTTTACGATTTTCTTTCTGTGTACCTATTTGTAACTTCTACTGTAAGCAGACTTGTAAACGACTCAAATTTTTTTGAGTCGATTCTTTGTTTGAGTCTGGAAATTTGAATCGATTCATCAAACGACTCATGATGTTAAATTTAATTGATTCGAATCAACTCATGACTCATCAAGTTCCTCGATAAAATGATTCGAATCAACTCATGACTCGAGCAACTAGCCAACGGAATGATTCGAATCAACTCATGACTCACACATTTTTATGAATCGATTCAAATCAACTCATGACTCACACGACATTTTTATTGAACTTATTTCATTCAACCCATGACTCACTATAGGCATTTGTTGATTATTTGACTCAAAGCTATGATAAAATGAATATGCCGCATACCACAATTGTATTAAGCAGCATAGTAGCCTTGACCAAAGATTCAAGCAGCTACCTAGTAGGACTAGGTACATAGGTACCATGCCTTACACCTACCTATCTTCAACACTCAACAGTCAACAGTGCAATGTCAGGTAAATTTGTAAGTAACTCTGAGAGACAATTATAATATAAGTAAGGACTAAGGAGTAGCATAGTAACCTATCTCTTATTATTACCTAGAAAGTCTTATTTGAAAATTCAAAAGCACAAGTTCCAAGAGACATTCATGTTTTCTTTTAATCAAACTTTTTCTACATGATAATGAGACAAATGTTACTACTTCTTACTTATCAGATAAAATTATTCAAACAGTACAACCTCAAAAATAGGATTAATCCCACCTGTCATACATTCAGCATCAACAGGGACTCCATGGGCCACGAGGAGAGGCCATGACCTTGCATGAGTGGCTCAGGCCTCAGAATCAGATATGATCTTGAGCAATTTTAGATTAAAAAATGACGTCATTGAATATTAATCGATATCAGGAGCACCGGAGCACTGACCAAGTGGCTCTTTTGGTAAAAATAAATTGTCATTGGTGCAATTCGGGCAACGTCATCCGGCCAATTTGTCACGATGTTCAGACGTGAAAGTTATCATCTGCGCCATTAATGTAGTTTTCTTAAAACATACTATGACTTTTACATTCTATTCTCGAATTCATGACGTCACTCATAGTACATATTTTAGGCCAATGGAGATCGCTGATAAAATATTTCAAAGCCGCTCCTTTACATTATTCTGAAGATTCTATGATGTCATAAAACAAGTTTCTTTTTAAACTTCTATTTCATGGAAAAATGTGCATTTTGTGGTTTATTGAAGGTTGAGCATCGCAATTTTGTGGTTTGTACGTGAGTTTATTTATATTATAGCATAGCCTATAGGTAGTTTATAGGCTATAGGTAGTTTGGGCGTATTTGACTCAATAGACGCCCAAACTCTTATGCTGTTGATTGATTATTGGGACCAAATTGGGACTGGGAGAAGGGAAGGCAGCCGCAGGTGTCAATTCTGACTTCTGACATGTAAAATGTAGGTACCTAGGTAGTGTAGCAGGCACTTGGTTTGGTAAGACTAAGTACCTACCAACTGCCAAATGCTTTTGGCTCATTAGGCGCCTGTGCCTGAGCCTCTGAGGCTCTTGTAAGTCTGAAATATGGAGTTAAGTGATGGTTAAAGCTGAGGGGGTGATCTAGCATTGATTATTAGGGTGTTGATGGTGACTTGTAAACGACTCAATTTTTTTTGAGTCGATTCTTTGTTTGAGTCTGAAAATTTGAATCGATTCATCAAATGACTCATGATGTTAAATTTAATTGATTCGAATCAACTCATGACTCATCAAGTTCCTCGATGAAGTGATTCGAATCAACTCATGACTCATCGAAAAACGGTTTGATTCTGAGTCGATTCACGAATCAACTCAGAGTCGTTTACAAGTCTGACTGTAAGCACAAGGTAGCAGGCGATTGGTAGGATATTGTATAACTCCAATGTACACGGGAAACCAGCGTGACACCGACGAAGGTGTCGATACTGTGATACCGACCACCGCGGCACAGAGGGGGCCGATGCAGCCCTTGGGGTACTCGTAGTTCATGAATATACATAATCTGGCAAACTCGTGGACGAATCTATTATATATGCTGAAAGTTAGCTTTGCCTTATCTTATTTTGTTTAGAATATTGCCTTTTAATTGTATTAGCCATCAGGTCACGTCACCTTATCAGCGTGTTCTTGCGCGACAATTAACAAATTTTGTGGTTTTAGTACGATATCTTGCTTTCTAACACATTATCTGCCAGGCAAGGGATATCATTGGCGTTTGTTATCTATGGAATGCGAAAGCTTACAATTATATTTATGTCATTCTAAGCCACCCATGTTATAAACAGTTAGTCGGGTTTTCATTTAAATCATGTCAGCAAATAAAGTTTTATCAAAAGAATCGATAGCCCACTGGGTAATACTTCAAATCAAAATAGAATACAGATTCGAGACAAGAGTCATTGAGCATAAAATATGGATATTTCACCCCGTGTCAAGATCCTCAATGATCGCCCGAGGCCGTCAGATGTAATCGAAGTTAAATATTTAATTCAACTTGTTTCCCACAAACCCACCCAACATCGCTCTATAGGTTTTACATCGCTCTGACACAAGGAGAATTATGGGTCCAAAGGTGCTGCGCAAGTGTAACGACGTTATCAACAAACACATAAAAGGCTCACGCCGAGATATACAAAACACACTATAACTGAGCACGCTAAAAATCAAAATCACCCTGAGCCTTTCATTTAAATCTAAAGGACTGCTTTTAACAAGTGTTACCTAGAAAGCATCTGAACTCACAACTTGCCCACAACCACCCATGTAATCATTGGGTCTAAATATTGTTCATTATTTCCCATATTCTAAGAGATATTTACATTAATGGAAGACAATGGAAGCATTAATAATGCAGAATAACATACAACCTAACCAATCGTGAAGCATATACAACTTCTTCGATATAATGTAGGCATTCTTTTAGTGTGTTTTGACATGGAAGACAAGATGCCATCAGCCAGCTGTGCAAAATACAACTTTTTCAGTTGCCTGAGGTGTTATACCTTTGTTGGCTCGGGTAACTTTAGGGCGAATAATCCAGCACGTTCCAGGGACTGGAGGTCCAGAGTTGCATCGTAACGGAAGCCGTCTGTGTTTTCTGACCGAAAATCACGCAGTCTGCCAATGGCCCAGCCCAGGTAGCAACGCGGATAACAATGTCAACTTCACACCACAGTACTGGCAGCATATGCGTGACAGAAGGCATAACTTCTTCGTTAGCGCTCCTGCGACAACGACGGGTTTTACTTGCTCGAGCATCGCCGAAAAAAGGCAGCAGCCAACTGAAATTGAGATTGTGTTCTAAATTGCTGTGCCACACGCACACGGTTATAGGGAGCAATGAATGGAATACAAATGAGCTAATCAGCTAGTCAGGAACTTGGATATGTTATAACGTCCAGAATCCAAATAACCGTCAGCGTCCACGCAGGGACGCGTCAAGGGTGTGCACAGACGTCAGTGCACACAGACAGGCCGCCAGCCGGCACCAAGTCCCTACACTGCCCTTCCCGAAGAAAATGAGCCATTGCGCCGCACACCACCACACAACTATGTAAAAAAAAAACGGATTGTTTCCGCAATCGGCCCGACCGGCGATCACCAGCTTCGCTAGCACCAGACTCCGCCGGTACGGACGTTAACTGTTCCGCAGCCGTCAGCCCACCGCTATCGGGGGGCACCGCTACTTCAACACAATCATCGCCTGATGGCGCAGGCGCCTTCGCTAATGGCACCTGCGTGCCAGTCACAGAAGTTTCCGTTGGCAGCCGCCGTGCGGCAGGACCCAGTCCAGGTTAGCCGGTCGGCGGTCGCTGGGACGCGGAGCTCGACATCCTGAGCAGAGGCGCGTGTAGCTGGGTCGGTGGCGTCAGCTCCTCTGCAGCCGCACTCCTGGCTCGGCCACGGTCTCGGCTGCACCAGCAGTCATCGCAGGAGGTTCTGTAAACGTGTTTCCGTTTAGTCTACGTCTCAACTGATCAGTATGCCGTCGCCATATCCTGCCATCCTCTAGCTCGATCGCGTACGATACTGGCCCGTCGACACCAACGACCACTCCAGCAGCCCATGGCGACCCAACACCGTGTTTCTGAAAAAAAAAAACACGAGATATGACACACCAAATCTTCTTTCAGATCTTACCTTGCTTTCATGATTTCCTTCTGTTTCACCTGCTGCTCAGTCACTCACTTCCGCATGTCCGGGTGCAGGAGATCCAGCCGGCTCCGGATGCTGCGTCCAACCATGAGCTCTGAGGAAGAAACTGAGGTCGTGCTGTAAGGTGTAATATTCTGACGGCGCAGCCAACGAGACAAAGCATCTTCCCAGTTGTCGTCAGACCTCTGCAAGGCAAGCTTGACATCACGCACAGCATGCTCAGCCAGTCCGTTGCCTTGGCTGTGGCGAGGTTCTTTCGTCCTGTGATGTCTGCCATTTTCCTGCATAAAACATTGAAGCTCGGATGAGATGAATGATGTGGCGTTGTCAGTCACAACCGTGTCTGGTAATCCCCATCGAAACACATCTCCCAGCCTAGTAATCGTCGACTTGGAGCTGACAGTGGTGCAGCACTCTGCCTCAATCCACTTAGAATAAGCTTCTACCACGACCATCACGTTTCTTCCTTTCGTGGGCTCGGCAAAGTCGATGTGTATCCGTGACAAGGCACGATCCGGCCAGGGCCACATGCGGAGGGCAGCGCGATCAGGTGCTGGCCTGCTCTCCTGGCACGCCCGACACAGGCTCCCGACACGCTCGATGACCTTGTCCATGAACGACTACCAGACGCCGCCTCTTGCTAGAGCCTTCATGCGACGTACCCCAGGTTGCGCCACGTGGAGCTCGGCCAAGATCGCTTCACGTGCCCTACTCGGAATAACGACTCGGTGCCCCACATGAGCACGACGCAGCATACGGACAATTCCAGCCGTTTACCAGCAAATGCAGACAGTTCCGAGTCCGTGCTGAGTGGCCAACCACCCTTTTGGACAAGACGCTTCACTCAGGACAGCATTGGATCCCGTGATGTCAGCACCGCTGTGAAAATTTGCTTGGCTCTGGAGACTTCGGGCAAGGATGCACACCTCATGTCCGGCAGCGGCCGTGCGGCAATGTAAGGTAGTGTAAGGTACTGAGAGACTTGTCCATCGACGCAGCCTGTATTCGGCCCCGGCACCGACTGACCGGCGCGGCTCACCGGCCGGTCGCGATCGGCCACCGTGTGCGCCAGCCGGCACCAAGTCCATACACATTGACACTCACCGGTCCGCTGGCCGTCGCACTTCCACGGCCCGTTGACTGGAAGTACCCTCCTCTGCCCGCTGGCGGTGACACTCAACGGTACGCTGACCGTCCCACTTCCCCGGCCCGCTGGCTGGATGCGACCTCTGCCCGCTGGCAGTGACACTCACCGGTCCCCTGACCGTCCCACTTCCACGGCCCGCTGGCTGGAAGTGCCCTCCTCTGCCCGCTGGCACTGACACTCAACGGTCCGCTGACCGTCCCACTTCCACGGCCCGCTGGCTGGAAGCGCCCTCCTCTGCCCGCTGGCAGTGACACTCAACGGTCCGCTGACCGTCCCACTTCCACGGCCCGCTGGCTGGAAGTGCCCTCCTCTGCCCGCTGGCAGTGACACTCAACGGTCCGCTGACCGTCCCACTTCCACGGCCCGCTGGCTGGAAGTGCCCTCCTCTGCCCGCTGGCACTGACACTCAACGGTCCGCTGACCGTCCCACTTCCACGGCCCGCTGGCTGGAAGTGCCCTCCTCTGCCCGCTGGCACTGACACTCAACGGTCCGCTGACCGTCCCACTTCCACGGCCCGCTGGCTGGAAGCGCCCTCCTCTGCCCGCTGGCAGTGACACTCAACGGTCCGCTGACCGTCCCACTTCCACGGCCCGCTGGCTGGAAGTGCCCTCCTCTGCCCGCTGGCAGTGACACTCAACGGTCCGCTGACCGTCCCACTTCCACGGCCCGCTGGCTGGAAGCGCCTTCCTCTGCCCGCTGGCAGTGACACTCAACGGTCCGCTGACCGTCCCACTTCCACGGCCCGCTGGCTGGATGCGACCTCTGCCCGCTGGCTGTGACACTCACCGGTCCGCTGACCGTCCCACTTTCACGGCCCGCTGGCTGGAAGCGCTCTCCTCTGCTCGCTGGCAGTGACACTCAACGGTCCGCTGACCGTCCCACTTCCACGGCCCGCTGGCTGGAGGTGCCCTCCTCTGCCCGCTGGCAGTGACACTCAACGATCTGCTGACCGTCCCATTTCCACGGCCCGCTGGCTGGAAGCGCTCTCCTCTGCCCGCTGGCAGTGACACTCAACGGTCCGCTGACCGTCCCACTTCCACGGCCCGCTGGCTGGAAGCGCCCTCCTCTGCCCGCTGGCAGTGACACTCAACGGTCCGCTGACCGTCCCACTTCCACGGCCCGCTGGCTGGAAGTGCCCTCCTCTGCCCGCTGGCAGTGACACTCAACGGTCCGCTGACCGTCCCACTTCCACGGCCCGCTGGCTGGATGCGTCCTCTGCCCGCTGGCTGTGACACTCAACGGTCCGCTAACCGTCCCACTTCCACGGCCCGCTGGCTGGAAGTGCCCTCCTCTGCCCGCTGGCAGTGACACTCAACGGTCCGCTGACCGTCCCACTTCCACGGCCCGCTGGCTGGAAGCGCTCTCCTCTGCCCGCTGGCAGTGACACTCAACGGTCCGCTGACCGTCCCACTTCCATGGCATGCTGGCTGGAAGTGCCCTCCTTTGCCCGCTGGCAGTGACACTCAACGGTCCGCTGGCCGTCCCACTTCCTGGCCCGCTGGCTGGAAGCGAACTCCTCTGCCCGCTGGCAGTGACACTCACCGGTCCACTGACCGTCCCACTTCCACGGCCCGCTGACTGGAAGCGCCCTCCTCTGCCCGCTGGGTCTGGCACTCACCGGTCCTCTGACCGTACCCATTCCGCGGCACGCTGGCTGGATATGGAGCAGCGCCCACTGTCACCGGTCCGCTGACCATACCATACCTATCCGCTGTCTGTCACGTCTCCCTTACTAACCTGCTGGAGCCCACACTCACCAGATCGTCAAACGGTCCACTTTCTCGAGCCCACCAGCCGGTTGCCGCCGGGGGTTCTGCTGGACTCAGTGGACCGCAGAACTGGGCTAGCCTCCCCCCAGCACCAACTACCCGATGAGTCACCTATCCATTCGACTAACGTCAGGGGCGACTTACAGGTCCCCGTGCCGCTGCGGCAGCGGCGGCGGAATCAGCCGCCATTCCTTCTCTCCACGCCGAAACAGGATTACCGACTAACCTTCCGAGCCGCCGCGGCGCCCGCACCGGCCCGCGCAGAACGAACGATGATGCACCGACCGGCCGCCGCCGTGTGGCGTGTCAACAGTCTGCCTCGCCCGTGCCTGCCCCATATGCACCACGCGCGATACCGCTCCCCGAGCTGGGTCTACTCGGCTCGTCACAGCGTTCCCGACGGCCGTCTCGCGGCCGCCACGCTCGAAGCTGCAGCAGCAGCCCGGACACCACCGACTGGGCCAGCCAAACCACCGCCGGCAGCTCCGAGTGCTCCTCTAGCTCCGCCATCGCATCACTGCGCGGCCACAAGCGGTCTCGGACGTCATTATCCCTCACCCCTCGACGTCGCTGCCTCCCCACCGGAACGGTCGGTTTCCTTAATTTCGGCACCATCCCCTCCACCTCCTGCCAGCCCCCTCCTCCCCGTAGCCTGAAACTGCCCACTGTCAGTGCCACCGCACTTCGTGCGCCCGCCGCGCGTTCCTCGGTAGTGTCGGTGGCCGAGGTAGTCTTTCCCCGCCTACCTCCCTCCGCCGGCCTCCGCGGTCAGCCGAGGTACCCGCCGCTCACCCCGGCCGGGTACCTGCGTGGTGTCCCGGCGAATGGCGATCGCGACCTCTACGGCCTAATTTTCCCATACATTTGGCAATTTCTTTGGCGTCTTTCAGCAAGAAATCACGGCACCGACCCCATGCAGGACGCTGATCGACAGAGGGCGTGAAAGGAGTCGAGACCGAGTCGCGCCAAAAGAAAATTGGTATATGATGGTTACTCGTACCACCGATCGCCAAGCACGTGCTAATGGCACCTTACTGGATCGGATGAGACTGTAAGATTCATTAGAACGGCGAGGCCCACAGCCATACACACATCGGCGCCGCAAACGCCCGTACGTACTCGGCGGCGGCATTGTGTGAACCCATGACTCATATGAAACACCCAGTGACACCTAGCGGCCGGCCAGACATTGCACTGACGTGGAAGTGACTACAGGCGGCGGCGCCCCACGAACTGCACCCTTCCCTTTGCTGACAAACCATCACAGAGGGACCATCTTTCCCCACCTCCTCCCCACTCCCCCACTATTACATTATCTTCCCTCCAAACCCATTGTCTCCTCCTTTCATCAGTCCGTCTCGTCTTTCAGCAAGAAATCACGGCACTGACCCCATGCAGGACGCTGATCGACAGAGGGCGTGAAAGGAGTCGAGACCGAGTCGCGCCAAAAGAAAATTGGTATATGATGGTTACTCGTACCACCGATCGCCGAGCACGTGCTAATATTCTTTAACCCTCGCCGGCACAGGGGGGGGGGGGTTGATGCACCCCCCCTAAGATTTTTCGCGAATAACTCGCGTAAAAAGCGGCCGATCGCCACGAAACTTTCAGTACCTTCGCATTGATCAATTTTACACCTACCCTGAAAATTTCATGACCCTGACCCCAATGACCTTTGACCTGTGACCTCTTTTCTGTGACCATGTTTGGCCGAAATCGCGGTTCGGCGCATGTCGGCTCGCATTAGCCGCGCGTTTGCAAGCTTTTCGTGGTTTCAAACGTTCAAACATGTGATTTGATGTTGCTCCCATGCATTAGGGTGGGTGTCAAGGTCACCTGAAGGTCAGGTCAGGTCATTGACCTTTGGTGACCTCGGGTGACCTCGGTTCACTTTTTCGAGTTTTACATGTTTCTAGGCTAGTTTTTGGAGCTGAATTCGAATTTAGCAACCATTTGAACATTTACGAAGTAGTTTTGGTGCCTTCGTAACATGTTACGAAGCTGTCCGAGGCGGTTGACACGTATTACGAATACCCGTCACAACCCCTACCGGTTGACCTGACCTGACCTGACCCGACCTGGTCTAAATGCTTAAAGACATCATCTCTGATCAAAACTAACACGATATTCGTGATCAGCACCCCGGAAAACCACATAGCAGCCACTCTTTACGACTTTCTAACAGGTCCCGATTTTCCCGGTTTTCGGGTCATTGACCTGACCTGGAAGGTCACCCGATGACCTAGGACCTTAAAATTGGGTATCATCGGCTTCCTCTCGTGACGGGTAACACGCTCGTTTTTTCCGCGAAGCTCTAGCTCGATCAGGGGCCAAACGCGAGGGGGGGTCGTACCAACCCCCCCCCCCCCTTGTGCCGTCGAAGGACTCAAAACGGCCTGTGCCGGCGAGGGTTAAAATTGTGTTCCTCTATTGAAAAAAGAAAACAAACAAACCTGAGTTGTCGGACATGTAAGCAAAAGCTGCCTGAGATCACACATGATGCTTTTAAAACAGCCACTTGAAGCAGAGCGGCATGGACCTCCGTATACCGCAGGTCTATGGATGAGATTAAATGCAAATGGCGTTGAGTGTATTTCACTGTCACTACAAACCTAAAAATGGACTTTAAAAAATACAAATGAGCGCAAGTTGTGTGAGCAGTCCCAGTAACTTCTAAAACGTCATGATGTTCCGAATGCTATTTTAAAATGTTAGTGTTTTCTGGTGCTGGATGTATTTAGCGGCCACGCCACGGAATGCCGCTCAAATTCAGCATCACATCCCGGTAACATGGTAAACATCACGTAATTCAATAAAGGTATATTTAGACGGTGCAAGTGCCATGACCCATGCCATTCCTCAGACATGCCATAAGCCACACGACAGCGATTCATGATAAAATATATCGTGAATAGAAACCTTTGATCTATTTAAAGCGAGACGCTTTTACATTTAACGACCTGACCTTGCGACGTGCAGGTCCAAAAAAGTACCCAAGTATTCGGCATCAACACGTTCGCTAAGCCAAATAAAAAAATCACCCGTGCCGCACATGTTTTATTCAATAACTTAGTTATGAACAGAATTTTACCTCGAACCTTATAAAATATTTCATGCATTGCACCTTATTGTGATTGCCTTCGAACGCGTTTTGAGTGATCATCGTCAGTCAGCATTTGGCCAGCCTAGCTTCGATGCGAATGATAAAAAAGTTTGGGTTTACGACATTTGATCCAGCTTCGACCCAACATGTTTTAACAAGCACATGTTGTGCGTTTAATATCCATCTTGTTCGACTGCCGTTTCTTTCTTTCATTTTACGATTACCCGCTTGAATGTCATGCAAGCAGAATAATCTCTCACCAGGCCGAGTCCAACCCTGCTCTATCTAAACTAAAAAAAACTACCCTAGAAACATGTAAATATCAGTTGAATATCACATCGGCGCACAGTTTTTGCATCGGCGCAAAAACTGCCCTACAAACATGTAAAATTCAGTCGAATATCACAGCGGCGCACAGGTCAATTGATGTGCCATTTACTTGCTTCTTGAAATTTCTTATCGACACTGTCAATATCAGAATAGGCTCTGAAAGTCACCGCACACTATCCATTCGGCCGCTATTGCCGCTGCAGTGGCGATTTCAGCGTGTACGACTCACGTCTCTGCATATGTTAGCCGAGTTACCAAGAAATATTATAGGTGGCATCATATTGAACACAAACTACAAGTATTTGTGTTCCTTGCCATTCGATATGTAGAATTCAGACGATATATGACATGCTCTGCTCAAAACAAAAGAATCAAAATTTGCGTGCGCGAGGGAATCGCTTCTGTAATCTGTAACCGCCGAATGAAGCGGCCGAATGGACAATGTGCTCTTTTTGAGCGAAACATGGCAACGGAAACATAGCGGAAAATCGTCTGAATTGCACCGGCCGAGTGCCAAGAAACTCACTATAACAGTGTCAACTTTCGCCTGTGTGCGGCGTTTTACAGCGTCTAACGTGTAGGGAGGGGGTCGGTTGGACCCCCTTGCCGCTCGGCCCCCGATCGAACTGAGCTTCGCGGAAAAAATGAGTGTGCTGCCTGTGACAAAAGGAAGACGTTAATACCCAATTTTAAGGTCCTAGGTCATCGGTTGACCTTACAGATCAGGTCAATGGCCAACAAGTCGGGAAAGTCGGGACCTGCTAGAACTTCTTAAAGTGAAGCTGTTATGGGGTTTTTCAGGGAGTTGCTCACGAATTTCAAGTTAGTTTGATCACGGATGATGTCTTCATGCATTTAGGCCAGGTCGGGTCAAGTCAGGCAGGTGAATCAGTAGGCGTTCTGCCGGCTATCCATAGTAGGTGTCAATTACTGCTGACGGCGTCGTACATGTTACGAGGGCACTAAAACTACTTCATGAATGTTCAAGTTGATGTTAAACTCGAAATCAACTCCAAAAACTACCGTGGAAACATGTAAAACTCGAAAAGGTGAACCAAAGTCATCAAAGGCCAGTAACCTTGATCTGACCTTCATGTGACCTTGACACTCATCATAACGCATGGGAATAACATCATTTCACGTGTTCCACCGTTAGCAATCATAAAAAATGGAAACACGCGGATAATGTGAGCTGACATACGCCAAACCGCGATTCCGACTAATCATAGTATCGAGAAATAGGTCATAGGTCAAAGGTCATTTGGGTAAGGGTCATGAAATTTCCAGAGAGGTGTAAAATTGATCAACTTGAGGGTACTGAAACTTACGTCGTGATTGGCCGCTGTTTGCGCGAGTTATTCGCGAACAACCAAGGGCGGTCCATGCGACTCCCCCCATCCCCCCTCTACAAGTGCGAGGGTTACACACTTAGCAAAATAATTATATGACTTGAATACAACCTTATTTCAAATATTAAGTTAATATCTATCTCACACAACATTAACGTGGTGCTGCGGCCTCCGATGCGCAAACAGCCGTATCCTGGACTGCAGCCCAGGATACGGTAGGAAGGTTGTCGGAAAACAAAACAAAATGGCGGCTGCGGATTTGCGCCTGCTACAACGCTGCATCGGCGACAGACGTTCAACCGGTTAAGCTTCTTCATGGTCACTACGTAAATGATGTTTGGACTTCGAACCGAATCTCCGATAATAGGAGCCGAATGAGCCTATATGTTGGATACATTCGGTCAGACATTTGGCCAGTAAAGACACTTTCGCTAGAAAATCGCTACTTGAATGGCCGAAAGAAGCGGGCGAATGAAGTGTGCGGTGGCCTGAAATAGTTATAGTTTTCATGCTGAATACGGAGAATATGTGATGGTGCGTGCAACGAAGTGGCGGGGCAAATGAAGTAATGCCCTTCTATAATGCACGTCTGCACTTTCCTTTCATTGGCTCAATATTTCTGTGACGTGACCGCTAACCAGTCTAAATTTCGTGCTCAATGAAATACTGCACAAGTTTCAGAACTGCAGCGGGCGCAAGAATGACGTAAAATGGTGACATTACCACGATTATTCACGCATAAGCTCAGCCCAGTTTGGTCTCGCTCGCGTGCGATGCTTCAACTGTCAAACTGCGTGCAGCGTATCCGGCAAAGCGATATACCTAATTGCAACTCGCTGTCAATCTGTAACGCGCGCATTCGACCCCGTACAAAGTGTATGCAGGAGAGTCCGCAATGAAGCCGGCTTATTTTCCAACGGTGAATTAAAGGTCTGATAAATACAAAAAATGTGACTTATGGATTTTAAACGGTTGTTATGATTAGTGATGCATTTGAAATACTTAGCTCAGTCCTCAAAGATACATATACCTAGCCATCTGAGATAAAGCGTCATCTAACTGTCATTTACCATATTCTTCAGGGAATGGGCAGTCAAAGCACTTACTGATATAACTAGTTTAATGATGTGAGCAAGAAACACAACTCAACTGTCAAGTCCAGAAACGAGAAGAAGTCCAATTCTGTTAATTTATTTCACACACAATGTGCGCCCACGCAACAACAACACAAAGATAGCGGCAGTATAACAATGCACACAAAAGTGCCGGATAAATAGCCACGTATCACATCAAAAAGCAACAATGAAAGCCAAGCAGAGCGACTTCGTTGGCTACCGTTCCCGCATGAGTCACAGCGCCATTTTGTAGAGGTCTCAGGTCTCAGACGCGACAACAAGCTTTGGAAATTAGCTGTACCTTTTATATCAACCATTTAGCGCTGTGATCACCAACAGTCTACAACCACATGTGAACATGAGAGACTTAACCATAACTTATTTTTGGTCAATGCCATATGGTATGGACTATGCCCTATTTGAAACGGCTGCCTATTGGGACACGCATTGTCTTGACGCGTTCGCGATTTGTACTCGATTTTCCGAGGCACATAAGATGAGCCAAACTGGTGTTTTCAGATTGTTGTACATGCGATATATCCTCTGGGATCCTCGCAGAACCCGCGACGTCCTACAACTCGAGTCAAGTGTGCCCTGCGAGATCCGCAGCCCTCTCCCCTCCCCACTGGCTAACACCCCCGCGTTAACATTCAGGTAACAACGGACCCATTCTAACGTTACACAGCCCAAGCCGAGACATGTACTTAGTTAGCAGACGTTTACAACACGCGCCAACGAAACACCACCGCCACGACGCAGCAGCATTGAACAAAATAAACCCGTGACAATAGGCCGAACTTCGGCACACATTGTACAACACGGCACACAACAGTCTCCCAAAATAACGCCCCAAATTTCATCCGGTCCTGACTTAGACACTGGCTGAATACATTTAACACCAACACCAAACACTATTGTCAAATGGCGTTCGGGGAGTCGACGCCGTCGCATTGTAAGGCACCTATAAGGAGCGATCGTCATGAGCTCTTCACTGGCCAAACTGACCAATAGGGAGCAGGGCAGGGAGTGCGCGCTTCCTCCGCGGCGACTTGGCCTCCTCGTCGGTATCAGGTCTATTTGCGGCGCCTCCTGGTCTTGTCCCATCGGTCTCATGCCCTATTCCGTCGCTCAGGTGCCCCGTACCTTCGCTCACGTGCCGAGCCCGGTCGGCCCCTTGTTTCGTGTCGTCGGTCTCCTGTCTCGCCTCGTCGATAACAAGGCGCGACTCGGAGTGTTCCGAGTCAGCCGGGGAGGCCGGCTGAGCAGAGGGTGGCCGACCAGTCGGCGGGGACTCGCCGGCCCCGCCAGCAGGTCGGCCCGACGCCGACACCGTCAGCGGCAGAGGACGAATCACGTCCGGTCGCTGCGGCGCCTGAGGCGCTGAGGGCGCGCCGCGCCGCTCCTCGCCACCCTCCGCCAGATACGTCGACATCCAGGTGAACTTTGGCACACCGGCTTTTTCGGTGCGCGCCGCCGGTGCCGGCGGGGCGGTCTCGGACGCTCGCGAAGCCGCCGGGAAGCCGGCCCTCAGGGAGAGCACCTGCCAGTCGGTGCTGGACGACTGGGATCGGCGCAGCGTCGGCTCCGACCCGGCAGTCTCCCCGCCGTACCGGCTGGACTCGGGGCGCGACGGCGACCGGTGCGCTGAGAATCCGTCTGGCGAGAGCGATGGTCGCGACGGCTGACTCCCCCACGGCTGGCCCTGACTAGGGAGGTAGTAGATATGTCGGTGGGACGGGTCCCTGGCGGGTTGCAGCTGCTGAAGCTGCTCCTCCTGTTGCTGTTTGTGATGCTGGTGAAGACGGGCGAGCTCTTGCTGTCGCAGCACGTATAGTGGCTGTTCCGGGAGCTCCGGATAATGGTGATGATATTGATACTGTCGATGGTGATGATTATTAACGGGATGTAGATGCTGTTGACGATCGGAAAAATACTGTTGCTGACCAGACCCCTGGCGCTGTCTCTTCTGCTCAGGCTCCCCCTGGTACTCACGCGGGTCATGGTGCTCCTCGTGATTCCGTTGCTGCTGCGTGTCGGGCTCAGACCGCTGACGCTGCTGTCGCTGTCCCCGCTGCTGGGTGTGGGCCTGCTCCCGAAGCTGGTTGATGTAGTCGTACAGTTCGATGAAGCTGGTCGGCAGTCCGGCGACGTCCCCTCCCGGCCGCTCCCGAACTCCGTTCGCGCGCCCTTCGAGCTGCTCGCGCAGCTGCGGACAGCGGTGCTCAAGCAGTTCGCCGGGAGAGCTGTAGGCGACCTGACACAGGCGACAGCGCAGACTCGGCGGCTCCACAGCCTCTCCGGGACGGACAGAATGGTCGCGCGGCGACATGGACAGCGCCAGCGGGGACTGCAGCTGCGACTGCAGCTGGGACCGCTCTTGCTGCTGCTGCTGCTGCTGCAGCTGCTCTTGCCGCTGCTGCTGTAGCTGCTCTTGACGCTGCTGTAGCTGCTCTCGGCGCTCCTGCTGCTGCAGCTGCTGAAGGTGGTGAGCAATGTGATTGTGACGGCTCTCCGGCTCCTGATGCTGCTGTCGCTCTTGGACCGGCAGTTGCGCTGGCGGCTGCAGTTGCGGCGCTGCCACCAGAGGCATGTGCGCGGGAGGGGGCGGCCCTGCGGCCGCTCTCAGCAGGTCGAGGCGCTGTGGAGACGTGGGCACGTGAGGCGGGGAGCGCCGCACCGCCTCGGACACAGGCACCAGGACCGGGACGCGCGTCGCTGACGAAGCGGACGTCGCCGCCACTTCGCGCATTTTGCCGAGGTCGCGCAGGTGTATCTTGGTGTGCCGCTGCAGGTTCCCGCTGTGCTCGAACGTGCGGCCGCAGTACTCGCACTTGTATGGACGGATTTTCGTGTGGATTCGTCTGTGCACAACAAGGTTTGCGTACGCTGCGAACCGCTTATCGCAGTGTTCACAGGCGTACGGCTTCTCACCCGTGTGCGTGCGGATGTGAATTTTGAGGACCTTGCTGGAGGTGAACGCTTTGACACAGTGAGGACATTTGAACGGCCTCTGTCCGGTGTGCGATCGAACATGGATCACCATCTGGCCGTGCTGCGAGAATGTGCGCCCGCAGTAGCTGCACGTGTACGGCCGCTCGTGGGTGTGCGTGCGCTCGTGGACTACCATGTTGCTGCGGTTGCTGAAGAGCTTCCCGCAGAAGCGGCAGTCGTAGCTGCCCGACTGGCTGGAGCCGAGTCGGCGGCGCCCTCCTGACGATGACGGCGGCGGCGGCGGCAGCGCCGGCGATGACCCGCCGGCGGTCGGCGGCGACGAGGGCTCGGGCGGCAGCACCGACAGATGCTCCTTGCGCGGCGGAGGCGCCGCCAGGACGCTGCCGTCGGGGTACAGCGCGTTCATTATCATAGCACCGGACTCCACCTGCGAGGAAGAGACAGAAACGCAGGTGTTACAGCCGGCTCCTAGCAACAACATGACTTGCACGCATTACACAGCATACATTCCTGACTGGGGTGAATTAGTTTTTATGCCATCCGGGCTGCATGCGTAGCCTAAATACAGACCTCCTCCATTGCATCGAGCATGACATGGCTACATTTGTCGTAATAAAGTGTCCAGCCGAAGACCACTTCACACTATTTCGGGCGCCGTTTTCCAGAGGTGCGTGATAACGCACCACTTACACTTGTGCACGTGTACACATCACGTGAAGCACAGCTGACCTCGCGTGGGTGCCGTGGCTACGGTTAGTGTTAGTCAATAGCAGTGGCATTTGACATTAGCTAGTGCAGTTTGTCCGGTACCGACTCAGATTTCCTACCGAAAAGGAGAGATGCTAGATCGTCTTCGGCGGAACAAAATTTGGCGTGTTTAATTATGTATTTGAATTATTGTTTGAATTATTGAATTATTATTTTTATTGAATTATTTGACCGAAATTATTTGTTGTTTTAAATATCTGTGCATGAACCTTTTTGTGCTTAATAACGAGTGAGCCACTGCTTTAGATCGGTTACCTTTTAATTGGGACGTGAGCGAAATTGATAAGTATGTGCTACGAGATACAATCGTTGATTGACGATCGTTCAATATATGTGATTTTCTTTTGCTGACAGCCTTGATTCTTTATGATTCTGTAAAAGCCCCAAAATAACGTTTTTTATAATTAGGCACCTAGGTAGCTTTAATCAGCAATACAAAGGAAATGAGTTTTAGCGGCACTATGATTGCGAATAATTATTTATGACCATCACTTAAAACTGCAGTGCATAAAGATGAAGCTTCCCTTTGCAAGGAAGAAAACCTCTCTTTGGTACTAGCACTCTGCTAACAAAGTATTAGCATATCCAAGTCCAACTAATAAAGAATCAATATGCAAATCACTGAAGGAAAGGGAGCAGGCTCATAAATTAGCAAAGGCACGAATGCTTGTACAGAATACCGTCCCAATTGCAGTAAGAGTGTAGCTAGCGGTGCGCGAAAAGATCGCTTTAATATTCTTAATTGCAAATGACGGTGTAACGGAAATATTAATAATAAAAAACTAGTTGTACTATGTTTCATGCTGGTTTTCAATCGTTAACGAATTTTCAATTATGTAAAATATTTTTTTCGATCACACTTGTCATTCATCGATTCAAGAGTCGGTGATCTTATGCATCGAAGGTTAGCCAATTCTACGATTCAATTTCCAAATTGGTAAAACTGAAATCAGCCATTTACCTGCTCTCATCCACACCATATTCCATTCCATATTGGTTTAGTTTCTTTAACTTTGTTGTCGGGTTCCCCTGTTACGCAGCCTTTGTAAAGTTCTTGTTTAAATAAAAGCGTTGCACTTGAAGGAAAAATACTGTTTTACAACATATATTAGCGTGTAAAGTAAGAGTCAAAGGTGTAGGGCGAAGGCTGAAAAATGATTCTACTGCGCAGTAAATATAGATAAAAAAGCTGCAATGGTACTAAGACGCATAAGTAAAAAATGTCAACCTGCGCGCTTCGAAACAATTCACAAAAATGGAAGGATTCCGATCTACACCTTTTTATGCGCAATTTCAAAAAGTTAAAGACCAAATTCAAAACGTTCATGTGCATTTCGAACGTAAACTTTTTGAATTTGGTCTTTACCTTTTTGAACTTGCGCCTAAAAAGGTGTAGTTTTTGACTCCTTCATAAATTCATGTAAGTAATGGAATTGATAGCTGGACTGTATTCCCCACAAATGTGTATTTGCTTAAACAGACAACTGACTTTAGCCTCCACTTTCTTTTACTGAGTTACCTGACACGATTTCTTCCAGTGAGACAAATTCAGGATCGTGAGATGCGAAGATGAGGGTGGAACGTAGCCACCAGCGAACGGGTGAAGTGACCACAAGTTAAATCCTTCGCAGCCCTTCGACTCGCCCCGAGGGCCCGGTTAACGCGATGGGGTGCACAACTATTGAAGGCTGGAACTGACCCCATTGGTTTCCGGTAGGGGATACATGCAGCCCAGAGCATTGGTCAGGGAAAAATAAGCACATCTCAAGGAGACAAAGACGAATGTCACGCTTCTCGTTTTTATTTCAGCGTTGGTTCGAGACATAACGATACGCACTAAAATGCCTTAACCGAAGAATTAATTGCTTGTTTTAATGGGTTAGACCCTTTTTTTAATTTCGACCGTAGTCACAAAGGATGAGGGAGGGGGGGGGGGGGTGATATTTTGGACAGATCAGCTGGTGCGGCGAAATGGCTGAGCTCATTCCCAAGGACAAGCCCTACCCACCTGGTAAAACGGCCTTTCCGGAGGGCTGTGTCCCTATGGGAGCTGTTCCCACTGATCAGGGGTGCCCGTCAGCGGCCACTAACAGACTCCAGCATTGAGGCCCTGTTTTGTGTGCGGCACTGACCCATGGACAGCTCGGGGCACCAGTTCAACGCCCCCTGAGCCCAGCGCTCCCACGGAGTCAGTCCGGTTTCAGAAATATGTGAAACCCATGGATCGCCAGGCTCCGCCCACCGGCTCGGCGACCAATGACAGGCCGGTAAGAGATCCGATTCAGCTGTCGGAGATCGGCCGCTCGGTCGGCCATGATGGTTAGCTCGGAACCGAGCGATCGCAGCGCCGCCTGACGGGGAGACGGTCGGAGCTGAACGCGAGGCCGGCGAGCCGACCGGCCGGGGTGGGGGCGGTGGGCGCAATCTACCAGCGTGTGACCTCATTGATGCATAAACCATGTCAGCAGACGTCACAGGTCGTGAGACATTCAGTAATGTGCCATATCATGAGTCACGTGCGTGTCTGAGCTGCCGAAACGCGATAGGGATGACATTAAAGAGCACGGAATAAATACACTGTCGTACGATGTGTTTACCTCGCACTCACACGGGACGGAGCCGGCCCAGAAAATGTCTAGAGTGTTTGTACTGCAGACCGGATTAAGCCGGTGACGACAGGCCAGCCCAGGCCGATCGTCGATAATTGCTGCTGAGGCTTCTGTGACAACACCGAGCACGATACAGAGTGGGAACGCCACTGGATTAGGTATTACTTACTTCAGCTTACGGTCAACGGGTACTTATTTAAGCGCGGGATTTTGAAAGGCACTTGACCACAAGCATCTGATCGCATCGAGCTCTTGCATAGATGCAGCATGCCCCAGTCGTTTACACACATGATGGACATGCTTGACTACATTCATGCATTCATCTGCAGTATCTGAGTAATCGAATCAGGTGTATAGCTGAATAAACAAAGTGCAGTGTATCTTATCAAATAAATTTCATCCATCTTTGATTGTCAATTAAAATTGTCATTTTTTCAATAAATTATGATGAAGTGGCGATGTCGTAATGCCAATGACAAGCACCCCGTGGTAGTACCATTAACATGCAGTGTTTGCACTCCATTTTCGAACTCCCGTGTCCAGGCCCTTCTATTTCCCCGTCCCTATAAAGCACAGCTCGAGTCACGGCTCGGTAAACGGCAGGCCTGACCAGCTTCGACAACAGCAAAGTCACACGCACCGGTAATGAACGAAAATGGCTGCCCACTAGCCTAACTGTCGGCAGCACGGACGGCCGGCCGAACGGCGTCGCTTGTCGCCACATTACCAAATTAGCGGACAGATTATATGCCTTTCGGGCCAAAGGGACTAGCGAGCGTTTATAGTTTTGTAAGTCATGATGTCGAATCTGTGGTAACCCAACTGTGATTCAGTAAGGCGAGGAACAGATGACAACTAAAGTTTTAATGGGATGGACGGCACGAATCAGATCGAATCATCCTTTTTTTGCGAACGCCAATCGGGCAAAAATAAAAATGACAAAGATATAAGTGACACCAAAGCACCGTTAGCCATCTTCTCCAGTCGCTAGGGTTACTCAGTACCCTTGTGAGTCATGCTACAGGCCTGTTTTCTCTTAGCATTGACCGAATGACGTGTATCCACCAAAGATTCGTGCCAGAAGCTATAGGTGCCTGTCTTAAAAGCACAACATAGAACGAGGCCCAGGGGAAACAGAATGCAAAAAAAGAGCTCAATAGGCAAAAGGCACGAACGCTGAACACAAAACATGCAACAATACGATTACATTGACCATCAATATGTGTTGAATATGAACTTAAGCACATTCAGTATGTCTCAACATTGCATGAGCAGCCGCGTTTATTCCAGTAAGCACGTGCTGTACAATAAAGACAGCAATCTGTATGTGCCGTTTATCACAAATCTGAGCTGTATTACAGCATTACATACGTGTGTCATGACAAAGACGGGCACACGATGTGCCGAGTCCCGCTGAGGGAGCTGTGCATGTCCGTGAGACATAAAGCCTGGACGGGGTGGTCCCACTATACGCGGCCCTGACGACGGGCGTCGGACTGGTCCGATGCGGACACAGCAGCTGTCTGGACCAAAGGTCGCCGTGTCGACACGACTGACTCACTGTCTACCCTCGAGCCTGTGACCTCCTGTGATTGTCCTGTGACTGACAGACAGACCGACATTACAGGTAGCTCCGTCTGTCATGGGTTCAGCAATGGCCGCCAAAACTGTGTGAGCTCAATGAGGAGCTATCATCTAGGCCAGGGTTGCTGCTAGTGCTGATATTCACCCGCCGAGCACGTGAACGGTGGCAGTGCCGAGACTAGGTCCTAAGCAGATTGTGTTCACGCTAGTGTTCGGACGTCATGGGACGTCCCGAAAACAGGACGTCATTTGAGTAACAATCAGTCAACAATCAACAGTCAGCACTCAACATTCAACAGCTAAAAGTCAGCGGTTGACAATCATTATTCATATTAGACTGTTAGAATAGCCAACAGTTGACAATTATTGGTCATCAATACGAATATACAGCCAGCAGTCAGCAACTGATATTCAACGGTCCGAAGTCGACAGCCCACTGCCCAACAACAGTTTTTACTTTTTGTCAGCTTTTTGTAGTAAAAAGTCCAGAGTAAAGGGTCTTAGCAAATAGTCAATAGCAAACAATCGACTATTCGGCAGAGTGTACTCTTTCAGTATGCCACTGAAATAACGCGACAGCCTACTTGTGGACAAGTTGGACTTCAATGGATGTGTCTGCAAGGTATTTTAAGCAATCTACGTATGTTCTGAAGAGCTGAGATGTCACGGCATCATATTGCGCGATCATGTTTTACAAATGACTCATTCATAACATGGATGAGAGGCATGAGCTACCGACATGCATTGTGCTGAAGAATGCAGAAAATGCTGGATTATCTGGCCACGTGGCTCGGGTCACGCTCAGGCAGCACCTCCGTATACACGCTGGTAACTGTTTCGTCACACATTGACAGGATTAGTAGTGTTATCCACCAAAAGTCGATGCTTTAACGGGACAACCATGACTTGCATTTTGTCTCTGGCCGACCGACCGCTCCAGTCCTGAGATAATCATAAAGCCACTGAAGTGCTTCACGTCGAGTACGCAAGTTAACTCTAATTCATTTTTGTATAAATATTCGTTATCATATCACATCAGAATTATGAATATTTCATAGATCATGAAATGGGAATAATATGTCATTTTTGCCAACAAAGACAGCTTTGCATGGCCATTTTCGCTTGTTTGAAAATCATCACGAGGTGCACGTATGCAGAAAATGTTTGCATTATCATGACATGTGGAACAGGGGGTGCGGCCAGCACATGCTGGACATGCTAGCAGTATCTATCCGAATTTAGGGTGGAGTGTAAGCAGTAAGCACCACTGTGCACTTCCACCAGATGCACCTATTTTTGGCAGCAGTGTAATAGGGAGGCGCACAGACCAGAGCCATCGGAGGTCCGGCCCCGTATGCACCATTGCAAAAGCAGCATGCGGGGCGCGGTTGTGGCACGCAGCGATAGCTATAAGTACCATCGCTGGCATTTGACCATGCCCCGCATCCTTCAGGTCAATTTACGCAAAAAGGTGTCAATTTTTACGACTTTTGGGCAGTGATTTTTCTGACACCTATTTATGAATATCCCGCAGGACCCCTATTGGTTGACCTGACTTGACCTGACCCGACCTAGCCTAAATGCATTAAGACATCACCTGTGATCAAAACTAACATGAAAATCGAGATCAGCACCCCGAAAAGCCCTACAACAACCTCACTTTACGAAGTTCTAACAGGTCCCGATTTTCCCGAATTTTGGGTCATTGACCTGACCTGGAAGGCAACCAATGACCTAGGACCTTAAAACTGGGTATCATCAGCTTCCTTTCGTCACGGGCAACACATTCATCTTTCCCGAAGCTCGATCAGGGGCCGAACGGCAGGGGTCCAACGCCCCCCCCCCCACGTTCGCGGCTGGCAAAACACCAATACGGGCGAGGGTCAACTGATAATACACACAGGTTCTCACTTGCCAAAGTCAAGATAAATCATCAACAGTTTTCAGCGAAACTTTTACAATCGCAATTTGCTCCGAACAGGATCAGGTTCGCCCCCACTCTGTCGCCCCCGCCTGGCCGCGATTTTCGGCGGCTGTGTGCTCTCACCGGAGCTGGGATGTCAGGAGAGTGACCAGATGACGCCCGACATGACCGGATCTGCGTCCGAGCAGGATCCGCAGCGGCACTCTGAGTGACACAGGTGTCAGTCAGGTGTCACCAGGCCCGGTGACACCCGGTGACACCGCGAACTGACCAATTGCGCCGCCCAGGGGTGTCGGGAAGACCCGTCCGCCCGCGCTCCGAGCGATATGGTGTAGGCGCAGGCCGCCTGACGCGGTGCTGACAAGTGGTCGATTTTCACATAGTGAAGTGAAACCACAAAGTGGACTGGTTGAATAAAAATCAAGTGCTTTCTCATGTCACCTCAACTGAGTAATTTGACACTTCAGTCATTGGAAACTGGCAACAGCCAAAGAGTTTGGACTTATCCGTCGGGCTGGCACCTCATTAGAATGAAACAGTTTGATCACATTGCTCTATGATGTACGAGATAGATGTAAAGCCCTTTTCAAACTGATAAAAGGCAGCCAAGCGCTTCATAAGCCCTTTTTAATCAACACTCCATATTCTATCTCTTAGCGACTCAAAGATCTCTCTGAACGAAGAAACTTTAATCGCTAGGAAGATTGGAGTGGCACCTCTAAAATTTCAACCTCGAGTAAACGGTTTGCCCTTTACCTATAGGTATATTTCGGGTATAGAAGGTCAAAGCAACAAGTTTCAAACAAATTGGCTACTTCAAACAGAACTCATCACAATGCAGTTCTGCTCCGCTCTGCGACATGATGCAATGCAACGCGATTAGAAACGTTATTTTGCCAGCACAGTATGTTTCCCATGCAAGTAAATGAGCACATGCCTTACTCCCCTTCCACCTGAACGATAGGTATGTTAAGTTTCACCGCCGAAGAGAGGTTTAAGGATCGACCAGGCTTGTTGCGACGACCTATGTCATATGGTTGCGAGCAGACCCATAGCGTGGTGCAAGGCATGCGCTGCCGCTTCGTGCCAGCGTATGAATCATAGCCACATGTTTCCGTGAATTAAAACTGAACTGACAAGTGGTAGCCGTCCAGATAATAACCCAAGTCCCCTTTATCCATCAATAATTTTTTTTGCGACCCCCGAAGGATGATTTAGACTCATTGCAGTGTGCAGATAGCGCAATAAGTGATTGAGTAAGTCAGCATTGGAATAGTTGGAATAATAGGGTGTCGAAGAGTGGCCAATGCACGTTAATCCAAACAGATGCAAGGTCACCAGTTAAAGCCCAGCGCCATGCAAACCACGAACGAGGGACTGTCACAACTTGATCATGAGTCATTGCGCAAACTCCCATCGAGAAGCCAGCACAGCTGACGTCACGGGTATGACGTGACAAATCAGTTACATAACATTTAATGCCGAGGCCATGGATAGTCATGCACTCATAATCCAGCAATCTGGTAAATGTGCAGAGAGCACATATCCCGCAAAGATAAAACTCTGATAGTGGGACAATGCCCGTTGTCGTCTGATCAAACGATACCCATTGACTCCGACTTGGGACCCGTGTACACCGAGCTATACGACTCTGATAATAGGAGCCATCTGAGGGGGTGACAGTGTGGGGCCATCTGCATGTTGCACAGCTGCCGCTGGAGCGCGCGGCGGCGGGGACGGCCCGTCGGTCGAGGCCGCCGCTCCGGCCCAGAGCCGGCCTAGAGCCGCGCCGAGCCGGTGCGGTCCGGTGCGGAGCGTCGGTGCCTCCCCGCCAGCCGCCGCTCGTGAATGGAAGCAGCTCGGTCGGCGACCGACGCAGCGCTACCCCCGCCCCCCCCCCGCCCCTCCCCGCCCCTCAGTCAGATGACAACAGGAGAATACAACGAATGCGGCTGTATGTCAACTTCCGCCAGTGCTGTGAGCCAGAACAACTGAAAACTCCAATGCAACTAGCAGCCTCGCTACAAGTTCCGGATATTGCATGTCATGTTTTTATTTAAATTGTTATGACGGATGTAGAAAATCTGAATATTTACGGTTGAAATGCATTGAATAATCACCGAGGACATGCATTTCATCATTTACACGCTAAGCTATCATAAGCATAGAGTGTAATTGAGGGCTCCATTGCATGGAACCTGGGCCACCTGCTGGGAGGGGAGGGGTGCTCGGCGTGGGGACAGAGAGGGGTAATTCATTACAAAGCACCCGTTCCCTTAGATGTCCAGTGACATCACCGGGTCACAGAAATGTTTACCAAAATCTAGGGACATCTGATCTATGCATGTTGATGTTTACTCAGCGTGATGTCATATTGTTGTGACGTCATAAACCGGAAATGTTTAGATCATGATTCATCAATAAGTCTTTTGTCAATTTCTCGTGACCTGAGCTGACCTTCATTGCATTCAGTGGTGCAATAATTGTTTTCATAATTGCATAATGATTCTGGTAAGTAATGATTTCGGCATTTATGGGCTCAATTTGGTAAGAGCGGCTCGTATCTCGGGTCATTCACCTAGCGTTGCTCCATAGCTTTTCCTCACATATTGACCTTTATTTGGCTATTATGTAAAAAAATTATAACAATGATACGAGCCATTGTGACTTTGCCATACCTTCTTTGATTTTGTCCAAATTTAAATGCACAATTTCCCTCGTGGGACTATCACAAGTATCCCAATGGCCATGTCCTTTACACTTTTTTATACATCTTTGGAAAAACCTATCGAATAACAAAAGGGATTTGAGGATAGGTGCAGTCAGAGCGTGATAGGTTATCAAAAGCAAAAATGAGTAAAAATAATAATAAATAGAAATAAGAGATAGATTAGAACATTGCAAAATCACTATTCGAAAAAACAAAAATCATATAAATAATATTGTAATAAATATGAATTGTAATAAAAAATGCCTTATTGTCAAGGACAGCCCATCTTTGACACGTGGTTCGAAGTTATAGGAAAACTCGAGAAAAAAAATGTTGTAATAAATGTTTTTAAATGTTGTTGCTTCGTAGGCTACTTGCTCTTTTCTACATACCTGTCCAATATATCTACAAAACAGATGTTGGCAACTAAGGTCGCTGAAGTTTAAATTCGATCACCTGATGGGATGGAACGCACATCCTTAATAACATTTTAGTAGATGGCACCTATTATTATTCGCAGCAAATATCATCTTAATCAATAATCAATGACACAATGGTTTTGAAAAATTATTCCAAGGTGACCTGTTCCACTTCAAAATACTAGCAACGTAACCCAACTCACTCACCACACCCAAGTCCAAAACAGCTGACACCCAGTCACATCCAGTCCGACACCCAGTCACACCCAGTCCGACACCCAGTCACACCCAGTCCGACACCCACAGAGTTGACCCGTCGCGCCGGTCTGTCCACTGACCTGCTGACTGGTCGGTGATGTCGCCGGTCCTCTGGGGGACCGTGGCTCCGGCGCCGTCTCCGTCTCCGCCACGACAGGCTGCCGTGCTGGCGCACACCCGGACCGCCACGGAGTACGCCGTCGTCCGTCCGTCCGGCACCGGCGAGCGCGAGCGACTGAACTGCTGGCGGCTGGTCGGCGAGCTGGGACAAGGCGGCTGTCGGTGCGCCGCCCAACGCCGCGCCGCCGCCCCGCGCCGCCGCCCAGCGCCCGCCGCCGCCCAGCGCCCGCCGCGCCCGCCGCGCCGCGCCGCGCCGACCGCGTGCAGCGCCCGTATTTCGGGAGGCCGCTGGGTTATTTTTAGTCATGTGGCTGCACATTTAACTAGCCTTGGCTGCCACTACCTGGACGGACAGAAATAATGAGGCGGGGCGGACAGAGGAGCCAAAAATACCCGGTGCATGTGCATCGGGCGTGGGATGGGAGGGCCAACGTCCGCGCCAGCCGGGCCGGCGGCCGGCAGCGCGGCCCTGCAGGTGCGGCCGTAATTGAGCGAGAGCGACGCCCGTGGTGGCAACTATTCAGTTATTTTTATCCTACCAAGCATGCTGAGAAACATGCTCCTCCAGCACATAATTATTTCAAATTGACTGTTCGTGGCCCACTGTGAATGTAATGGGAGAAACAAGCGAAAAGCAGAAAATTGGTGCATTGGTAAATTGCCATGTTACGCCCCGCGAGCATTAACGATAAACACAAAATGAATAAGAGCATATGTACTTACAAGGTTCAGTACCCTGCGTGTTGAGCTATAAATAGCAGTATCTTGACGCTTGTATGAATAAAAAATGCGCGGGTGCTCGTATTGGCGTTTTCCAGCCGCTAACGTAGGCATATCCGTTGGATACTCCCCCACCCCTCCCCCTGAGCCGTTCGGCCCCTGATCGAGTTAGAGCTTCGCGAAAAAAACACCGTGTTGCCCGTGAGGGGGAAAGCTTATGGTATCCAGTTTTAAGGTGCTAGATCATTGATAGACCTTCCAGGCCAGGTCAATACCCTAAAAGTCGGGAAAATCGGGACCTGCTAGAGCATTTTATATGAGGCTGTTTAGAGTATCTTGAGGGTCCTAATCTCGAATACCACATTATTTTTATCAAAATGATGCATTCGTATATATTGGGAAGGTCTGGTCAGCTCAGGTCAGGTCAACCGGTAGGTGTCCCACCAGCTATCCATAGTCGGTGACGGTGTCAACCACCACTGACTCAGCTTGGGAACATGCTGTTTTAATGCTTAGGCACAAAAAAAAAATCATCAAATTTTCAAATGGGTCCTTAATTCAAAATAAATTTCAAAACTACCAAAGACACCGGTAAAACTCGGAAAAGTAAGCAAGGTCAACTAAGGTTAATACGCTTGACCTGACCTTCACACGAGCTGCCCAAAAAAGTTCGTGTGCATGGGCCAAACAGCATTTCAAACGTTGGCACGTTTCTAATCACATAAAGGCTGAAAACGCACGGATAATGTGCGCTGACGTCCGCCAAATCACAACTCTGACCCGATATGGTCTCAAGAAACAGGCCACTGCAGGTCAAAGGTCATCTGGACGGGTCAAAAATGATAAGGTTATGTTTATATTTGCTAAACTAAAACGTACTGAAAGTTTCGTCGCGGTCCATCGCTCGTTTCGCGAGATTTCGCTGAAAACCGAGGAAGGTCCATCCGACCCCCTTTACGTTTAATTGCGAGGCTTAAAATGAAATGAAACAATTATGTTCAGCAACTGTACATATACCTATAACATACACACATAGGGAGAGTTCAGAGTACATAAATACACGGACAGTTATGTGTAAATATGCATGCATATGTTTTTGTTTTGACGTTGTTCTGTGTATATTCCCCACTAAGGTAAGGGACCAAACTTTTTTTGTAAATTCATAGTGATTTATTTTTGCCTAATACAAAGTGAACGATAATTCTACCATTTTTATTTATTTCCAGTTTACAAAACAAACCAACTTGGTTAACTATAGTCTGGATTTTTGTGGAAATGGGACTGCCACCTGATATCGTGGACGGTGGAAGTATTATTGCAGGTTTGTCGTCATTACAGCCACGTGCTCGAGCGTGCTGAGGACGATCCGCATGAGATTTAGCGTCAGGATGCTAAATACTTGAGTAAATATTTTGCATGTTACGTTACAGTCTGTATTAACCCGCGCCGGGCCGGGGGGAGGGGGGTGTTTGAACACCCCCTGCGGTTTTTGGCAGGCATCTCAAAAACGTTTTGGCACACCTGCTTGTGCATCTTTTCCGCATAGGTTGTGAAACTTTCAGACCCAGGTCGCTCAAGGTCAGGTCACCAGGTCACGTCAAGTGACCTCACCTCAGAAAAAATTAGAATGCTCGTCATAGCTGCACCGAGTGAACGATTGCCTTGAAACTTTTAGCAACTGATAAGCGTAACAGTATCTATAAAACGTATATCTCGGAATTTTGATATCGGCGACCTAAGGTCCGGTCAATTTTGCGGCCTCTCCATTATAAGTCAATGGGAGAAAATTGAAAAGCGTCTCTTTTGCACGAACGCCGTTCTAGACAATCTCAAACATCGGGATGCAGGTCAAATTGACACCCTGAGCCGGAAAATGGCACCTGTGACCCCTCGTTATGCCCCGGAGGTCATTTCAGGTCACAAATAGTAATTGACAGTTTTCGCTGATAACTTCTGATATAGGCATGCTAGAGCGATGAAAACGCCTTAGATGTGTTCGGCTCGACGATGCGGATCGACTGATATGTAACATGACCTTTTCCGGTCGGGTCATGACCTTGACCTGAGGTTAAATTATAGTTCATTCGAAGCGTCTCTACGAAAGGAACACGATGCCGGCAACAGTAATGTCGTGGCTCTTTTGAGTCAAAAGTTATTGCCGAAAAAAACACTTCTCGTAAAAATGGTTATTTTTGGAGTTTTTGCCCTCTGGAGGCAAAACCGTTGACCTGAGGTCAAATATGAAGGCATGTTGGCGAAAGAGCGTTAAAAGAGCTATCGAATGCGCTTTTCCGCGTCGCTGTAGCTCTATCGGTTCCCGAGTTAGCTGATGGCAGTTTCCAAAATGTTGAAATAGCAACATTTTGCCTTTGGTGACCTCTGGTGACCTGACCTTTGACCTGACCCAAAAATGACCCAAAGTTTTCGTCCTTATTTTGGACGTTTTTTTCGATTACCGCTTACCGCGTGTCGCTACGTGGCCCAGGAGCCGAGTTAGACGGGAGGTGTTCAGACCCCCCCCCCCCCCCAGCCCGGCGCGGAAGTCGCGGAGCACCGGCCCGGCGCGGGTTAATTAAGTCATCTCATACCGTAACGATAAAAATAACCCCTCAAATGATGGTTATTAGTAACATGTAACAGAGGAAGTGTGAGTATCCATAGTAACGGTAGCCTTTCTTCTACTGGATCGCCATAAGCAGTAGCGGCGGAACACCTTCAATTAAGGGGTGGGGGGCACTGACGACTTTTGGTCCCATTCTTTCCATGCAACGCCCATAGGGCTAATGTTAAAATGCCCAAATCAAAGGGGGCACGGTGCCCCGGTACACCTCGGCCTCCCCGTCCCGCCGTCTATGGCGACAAGTGCGTACATAAATAGGCATGAAAAGAGCAATAGAAACGAATAGAATGAAAAAGTCAACTCAAGAGTAAAATTATATTTTCAACTGGCCCGTGTTTGCGGTACTAATGTGCTATTTGCGCTTTTGTGTGCTTGCGCTTTTCATCAGGGCACTTCAAGCAATAAGCTAGCGCCAAAAATCGGATAATTCTCCCTTCCGTTTGAAAATGAATCATTCTTCCATTCGAGCGGAAATTACAGTACATAGACTTCTACCGAAAATGGTACCAACATGAAGAATCGGCAAGTGACGTGTTCTTGTGGTGAGAAGAGCGGACTGCAGAGGCAGACTCAATTGATTTAATTACTTGGGATGTGTGCATGAATCTCTTATTCCCAGAAAATTCATGCATCAAAGGATGTCATGAATCATACAAATATTGTGTGCATCATTACGCAGCATAAGGGACGTTATAGTATTTAGGGAAAACCGTTTGTTTCGCCTATGGTGACTCAGCCACTAGTAGGCCACACTGCTGCGCAATGGCACACATCTGGAAACAAACTCATTCACTGACGCCTTACACTCGGCCCTGCATTGTCTGACCGATGGCGTAATACCTGGCTGAAAAATCTAGCCAGTTATGAAGTTATGAGTTACGGGAATAATTTGCGGAATCAGTGCTTTCCTATTTCCGTTACCAGTGCTGGCCTTAACGGGTGACCGGATGTGAGGGATAGCGGATAACCATCACGCAGCCATCATATTAGCAGGTATGTCCAGCATTGCGTTAGTATAGCTTCACATTTACACTGCTGATCACCACCCCTCATTGTTCACACACGATTACTGAGAGACGCGCATATTCATCTGCCAATGGCCACTGCGCAGCTGAAATTCTGTGACTGTCGCCGGTCTGCAGCCGGAGTCGCTGCACGCACAAACCGATGTCACCAGCCCAGTCCGGCCATCGCTCAAGCATCTGTCGTAAGCAGGCCTTATGAAGAGCCTAAGACAAAAGTTGCACATGATGTTAAGCACGCATTAGCGTCAAAGTTATATAATCGTGATTACGTAAGTGGCTGGGTGGTTTGCAGATCCCGTGATCAGGACAAGTTGCGACTTTGGGCCAGGGATTCCTCACCTAGTAAGGATCTGCATCGCAGATTCACTTGGCATTCACATAAATGAGGACAGCGATATGCTAAGGGAATTAGATGCTCAGGAAAATACCAGTTACGGTCCGCGTTGAAGGTAAGTCCTAACAGGATTACCTACACGGGAAAGATGTTAGTTGTGTGGCATGCCGAGATCATTAAGATTTTGATTGCTAGCAAATGCATATCCAAGACCTGGTAAGCATTATACAAACTTGTAGTGGTGTTAAAGGAGGAGGGTGGGGGAGGTAAATGGTAGGTAAATGGGCTGAGAAACTATTTGACCAGAACCCGCCTGAGACAAAGAGCACAGCAAGATAGTCATGGGCTAAGCACAAAGACCCAAGCTTCTTAGCACAGGGCGAATTACTAGAAAAAACATACATTGAAACTTATACTATAAACTTATATCTCCGGATTGCCATTACAGGTAGGTAATATGCCTACTGAAACTACAAATGAAACCTATAATATACATGTTCACATACAAAACTATACTTTCCCTTAAAAAAACTTATAAAGGAATTACACTAGAAACTTAAATCGGAGTCACAAGGTAGATTCAAGCTTACAAAAGTATTCGACGATCGGCAAAAGCTACGGCTCATTTTTCGATCATCACAAGAAGAGAATCATCATATTTATGATTAAAAGCGTGTGACCGCAGACATGCCCAATCTCCAGGCACTCTGGTTGTGGGGTTGTGTGCCTAAGTGTCGATATTCGGCACGATTGAAGTAAGTACGACGACTGGTGATGCTCGATGGGCCGTATTCAGTTCAGCGGACTGATCGAGACGATGACTACTCACGGAGTCATTGGAAACTGCCGACGGCTATCTCGGGAACCGATAGAGCTACAGCGCCGCGGAAAAGCGCATTCGATAGCCCTTTTACTGACCTTTCTGATTAATGTTCTCAGATTTGACCTCAGGTCAACGGTTTAGCCTCCAGAGGGCAAAAACTCCAAAAATAGCCGTTTTTACGAAAAGCGTTTTTTTCGGCAATAACTTTTGACTGAAAAGAGCCATGACATTACTTTTGCCAGCATTGTGTTCCTCTCGTCGAGACGCGTCGAATGAACTATAATTTGACCTTGAAAGGTCAACTTGAAAATTTGACCTCAGGTCAAGGTCATGACCTGACCGGAAAAGGCCATGTTGCATATCAGTCGATCCGCAACGTCGAGCCGAACACATCTAAGGCGTTTTCAGCGCTCTAGCACGCCTCTATCAGAATTTATTAGCGAAAAACTGTTAGATTCTGTTCGTGACCTGAGATTACCTTGCGGGAGATAACGAGGGGTCACAGTTGCCATTTTCGGGTTCAGTGTGTCAATTTTACCTACATCTCGATGTTTGAGAGTGTCTAGAATAGCGTTCGTGCAAAAGAGACGCTTTTCAATTTTCTCCCATTGACTTATAATGGAGAGGCTGCAAAATTGACCTGACCTTAGGTCACCGATATCAAAATTCCGAGATAAACATTTTATAGATTATGTTGCTCTTATCAATCGCTGAAAGTTTCAAGGCAATCGATCAGTCGGTGTAGCTATGACGAGCATTCTTATTTTTTCTGAAGTGAGGTCACTTGGCGTGACCTGGTGACCTGACCTAAGGCGACCTGGGTCTGAAATTTTCACAACATGTGCGGAAAAGATGCACGAACAGGTGTGCCAAAAACCGCAGGGGGGTGTTCAAACACCCCCCCCCCCCCCCGACCCGGCGCGGGTTAATACAGACTGTAACGTAACATGCAAAATATTTACCAGCATCCTGACGCTAAATCTCTCCTGCGGATCGTCCTCAGCATGCTCGAGCACGTGGCTGTAATGACGACAAACCTGCAATAATACCTCCACGATATCAGGTGGCAGTCCCATTTCCACAAACATCCAGTGCATCGACCAACTGCAAGTCATGGTGAGCGCGCCTTTCAGAGGCCCGACACCGGCGACCCCAGGCCGTCCGGGGATCACCGGATGGTGGGGAGGTGTGATTCCGCCTAGTGTAACAACGGGCCGTGCATCTGACTTTTGTGGAAACTCGTGTAGTACCTGCCTACCTAAATGTGTCACCAGCCTGTGGCAGGGAAAGAAGACAGCAGAAACCTATCAGTTTATCAGTCACTTGCAAATAAGAGTATAAGCTTTTTGGTTATTGCAGATACTACGACACGGTTCACACGCATGTATGCATTCGTATATCAATCGAGCGTAAAGAGCATTGGAAGATTTTGAAAAATGGATGTGGGATCTGATCCCGTAGATCTTGATCTCGGATCCGATGGGATCATAGATTCAACTTTTTAATTTGTCGAGAAATCCATTGTGATCGTAGATATGAAACTATTTTTGTCTAATTTCTAAAGGTCATGTGAGATCATAGATCCTTATCTCAATTTTCTCAACATAGAAAAATTTGAGGAACATTTGTTACAATCAACATTAGTTCTGTTTCGGGGATCTTAAGTGATCACAGAACACAGTCGATAGATTTGTGGCAGTTATTGACTGGACCCACATGGAAACATGCAGTTCAACGGGTTGCGTTTGGTGTGATCCACTTGGATCATATAGTCCCATATTTCGTATTTGTCGTCAGATCCTATGATATCATGGATCCAACATATATTTCTAAGTGGATTCATTGGGATCATAGATCCTAGCTCATCGTTTGCTATAAGATCCATTGAGATCACTGGCGGATCCAGACTTGCGTTTTGGGGGGCCAACTCACGCAAGGAACCAAACCTAGTGAGATCTTAGATCCATCACTCAGATCCACGCACACGTTTGGTCCTACCCTTATCCCCGCAGAGAGCATTGATCGGCCTTTCCTTAAAACGCTATCATGACAGTTGCATTACGTAATTCCAGTTATGCTTCCTGCATAATACTTGTGTTGCGAAATTCATTCACAGAACAGATGAATCGGCGCTGGCATGCAAGGACATGCGAGGTAGAATGTGCGCCGCCAGAATGCTCAAGAGTAGCATGCAAAACACGAAATCTTGCTAGCGACTCTGCTCGTCGATTGATGTATTATCGTAATACCGCTGACATATTACATTGCTATAAGTTTCTGGAACCGTGCGTTGAATAATTTGAACCGTACGAACGGAATCTGCCCTAAGTTCGCATTTACCCATCATGGTCGGATTAATGAATAAGGAAGCGGGGTGATTGATCTCCCAAAGAGAACCTGATGTAGCCGCAGTACCTACCAGGATTTAATGGACAATCACACCAAAAGGAGCTCGCGTAACAGATGCCATAATGTATCGCTAGATTGGTGATGAAATGTGTCGCAAATTATATATTGGTGATTACAAGTTTGGTTTTAGGGCGGCTACCCAGCTTGCCATCGCAGCATCCAAATCTTCAAAGCTAAGCCCGGCACTGTTCAAACCTTTACCTGCTTTGAAAGTTTACTCAAATGTCTACCTAATTAAAGTTTCGGCCAGGATTCGGCAAACCAGTAAGCATAGAGTCCTTTCTAAACAACGCTCGCCTGTATCGACATCAGCGCGTAAACCACTTGCTCACGCCTTCGTGTGTTTTATGTCCATCCGTAGTCTCCTGCCATGGAAGGTAACTAAAAATTACAGATTGTTATTCATTGATGTCGTTATTTAGTTCTTCAGCAAAGATCTGGCTTGGCATGGTATTAGCTACCTCATCTGGTGTAGTGTTTTCAATAAACCGGCTCTTAAGTCGGCTATGACGAACAATTATATAATAAAACTAAGAAGGCATTAAAATTATAGCAATTAATCATGGCAGCGAAGGCATCAATACACGCGAAACCATCTCGGAAAGCTTAGCAAGAAAACATGACTGAAGTAACAGAATTCGTAGCTATCAGCAAAATATTTGCCGTATCAATAACAAAGCTAGCGCATCCAGCGAATCATATGAAAGTTGCAATTGCCCGAAAACCGAAATGATCAAACATTACAATTGTTGGCCCCCACGACTGATATGCATAGTTTCTGCAAGTTACTCCACGACATTCACACCCATAAACACGCTGACATAATCCATCAAGCCAGCCTTTGTTCGAGCCAAATCTTCACTAGCTATAAAAAAAAAAAAAAAAATCATTATTGTTGTGTTGCCATCGCCTTTCCACTCACTACCTGGAAGCAGTTGGACGAATTAAACGGATTGCAGCAGCAGCAACAGCTTCGCTAAACCTAGGATGACTGGTCATTCCGCGGCACATGCCATGGTAAAGCGGTGTTTCCCTGCTATTCCCTTGCTCTCCGGTTTGTCCCGACAGATTGTGCATATGCATACATCGACTTGCTGAGGTCACCTGCACAAAGATGTGATACCGTTTCCGGTATTTCAGCAGTGCTCCATGACGGTGCGCTGGTGTCCACAGGCACACCGCTGCGGGGTCAAAAACATGCTAAAGGAGTGTAGTTTGACAGCTTTACTGAGACTTTTCACTTTCACTACACTTCTGGCTCTACGATTAGGTAAGTTGTTTGTCAGCACTTACTCCCAGTCATGTAATTTTTAACTCTGCACTTGTTTGGGCTTTGGGGTATCCAGCGCCTCTAATATAAATAATTAATCAAACCTAACGGTAGATGGCGTTTAACCATGCTGCATGGAGTTCTCTGCATCAGATACTCTTGCAGCAATGCAATGCAGTAATGCAACCTATAGGCTATGTGACCACTGTGAAGCGAAAGTCAAAAAGCCCGAAAAAACAATCGCGTACTCAAAATATGTATGAATTCAGTACAATATAAGATAAGGGTGAACTTAAATGCACCCTTATGAGAATGCTTTGTTCATAAATCGCATAGCCTTTTTGAATTTCTTCTTGTTTTGGTAATCCTGCGGGTGCAGTCCTTCGAGAGCCGATTCTGAGAATCGTACGCCTGAATGGCGCCGCTCTGCCTTCTCCAGAGAAAGCTGCGCAGACGTCGACAGCTCCAGAAATTGGACCCAAATGAGAGTAGTACGACGCTTGGGCAGGTCACATGCGTCACAGCGATAATCGACACAGGGAAATGCGCACTACGGGCTGCAACTATATCAGCATAGTAAGTAGTATAATTATTGCAGACTATTGAAAGCATACCGAAACGATTGCACACTCAATTTGTAGCGATAACTAGTATTTCTTTTTTATCGGCAACCGATCATAAAAGTGATGTTTAAGATCATATTTGAATATTTCTATTTATGTTCTGTTAAAAAAAAAATATGCGGTACTTTTATTTACCCTCTAACAGTAAGGGCAGTAGACTTGCAGGCAATTTTTCTGCAAAGTGAAGCATGGTATAAAACGAAAGCGGTTCTGTCTCCCTCACGAGGTGTATAACTATACGTCTTGACATTATAACTAGTAATTATAACTGTTAATTATAGTTATACGAGTATAAATCGTATAGTTATACTCGTACACACGACACCTATCCCAGAATGCCAATGGGTGTTATATGGTAAAGAAAGAAGCAACAAACATGGTAGATCTTTACTTTGTAGTAAATCTCCGTAAACTTCTGGGTAACGTAATGCCCAATAGGAAATGATGATCTATTTAATGATACCACGAGAAAGAAATCCTCTGTGCGTCTGCGATTAATAAACTTTTTGTAGCATTCCTCGGTGGTATATCGTTTCATTTTTAATTTACATAGGCCAGGTTCCTCTCACATAAACAATCTACAATACGTCACCAGCAGATGTCCATTACAGGACCATATCCCGGCAGTTGCTGGGGTATTTCGCCACCCACCGTTTGCTGGGGGGGGGCGTTAAACGCCCCCAGCCGATAACTCGAGAACCAATAGGCGCAGCGAAACGCACGAGGCGGCAAACGAAAGAGCGCGACGAGACGCTTCAGATGAGTACTTAAAAGTTGAATTTTGAGGTCACAGGTCGGGTCAAGGTCAGGTCAAACACCTGAAATCGGGCTTTCAGTAGCATGGACTTCAGGACTTCGCAATGGGCGCCTCTCGCCATAAACTCTGTCAAAACGGTGCACAATCCACTCTATAAGGCCTACAAGAGTGTCAGCTCCATATAGGGGTCAGTCACGCATAGGTCAGGGTCAAGGTCAGGTCAACCGGGTAGGCACATATCCCCGAAAATCAAAACTGATATTCGCAGCCTGTGACACGTGTTTTATAAGTAATTTGGGGCGTAGAACACGATGGTGACATTCATTTTATCATATGTGTACGTGTTTGGCTCAAAAACTTCAATTTAAGAAATTCATGTATCATGGTCGTGAAGTAGTCACGAAAAATTGCCAAGATTCAGTTCAAGATTTTGGAAAATGTGGAACGGTAATCAATAATCGAAGATAGCCATTTGATTGATCATGGTATTGGCAGTCTAATGGCGTTTACGGCATGTCTGTATGTCTATTCTGTGATTTTATATGATTTTTTGAACATATGCCGTTTTTGGTCGAAAACTCAGAAATCATGACGTCACCAAAACCTCGATATCTCAAAAATTTTCCGACCGATTTTTTTGAAACTTTGTCACAATGAACTTCAATCAATTCCCTACAGGTACCCAAAATTTGGCGCGCCTGCGGCGCGCCATTTTTATGCTATGGCCCGGCGAAAAAAGTGGGGGCGTTTAACTCCTGTCTGTTACCATGGTGTTGTTAGACTGATAATAGCCACAACAAACAATCTACCTTGTTTATCCGTTCGGGGCCTCATCATCACACCACATGAGTAATCTCATCCAAAAGTGTTGACCTGAGCGACACAAGCAGTCGCCTTCGGTCGTCTTCTGCCGCGTCTGGTGCGGACTGTCTCAAACCAGTTCGAACCGGTCCTCTTCCAGCAGTTGCTCCAGCTCCGATCCCAGTTGACACGTGACGTAATGGCTGCAGAGGCACCGGTCAGCTGACACGGAGAGAGCTGGCGAATCGGTCGCCCGAGCGGAACCGCGCCCGGTATTTGCATCCATTCACCGCCTGTCAATCAATGTGATCTAACCAGACCATGTAACCGACTGATCGCACAGACTGTCAATGGCGTGTCTTAGCACATCCTGAGCTGGAGCGATATTAACCCGGCGCCGAGACCAGCCCCCATTCCCGCAGCCACATACAGCTCTAAGCTCTCATACGTCACTTGTTTTGCACAAGCTCACGTGATCATGACAACCGGATTGAAAGAGTCTGAGCTAGTTCCAGGCAGCTCGCTCTGCGCGGGCTGGTAACAGAAATTATATGTTGGACTTCTGAACGGTATACATTCCCGGAATGCGATGCAGGTAATTGTTATCTACCACTGTCGCGGACCGCTCACAGTTGCCGCGTTAAACCGGCAAGTGCCTGTCAGAGAGCACACTTTTAGTCAAACCAGACAGCGGTTAAGCATTGCATTTTCTGTCCAACTCATTTTCTCAGCGACTCTGAAGAGGACGCCGATGTAACTCTAAATTCAATTCAATAAATACCGGTGTGGAGCGAATGGCAACATATCAAAAACTAAATGAAATTGACAACCGTACATGCATGCACTCATGCACGTAGGTATGTAGAATTGCACACAGGCTAAGCATAATAATACATAAATACATAAGAAATGCACAACGTTTCACCCGTAAACATCCCAGAGCAGTTCCTGGTGCTGCCGACGTCCCGTGCCTGCCTCATATCAAGTTGCTACAGACCGCCCGGCGCGGCGCCAGCGGCCACGCTCAAGGACGGAGCCTGGTTTAGGTACTGATGCTGGAGGCTGGTCACAGCACTGGTCAGCCACGCGGTTCTAGGTGTGTATGCATACCTTCAGGTAGGGGAAGGACCAAAGCACTGTCCCGCAGGCATATTGACCGCTCAGAGCCCGAGGGTGTTTTCAGGGCAGCTCCGAGTGAGGATTCTGGTTTGGGGTTCACAAGAAAAATTTAGTTCCGACAAAACACCAAATCAAATGCCAATGTACAGTTATAGGTAAGATTTGAGTCATAAAATATAAATGTATTACTTTGCCTTTTAACCTCACGACTTACGTAGCAGCCCTAATTAAGTAGGGCTTGATTAGGCCCTACCTATTCACGCGATGAAACATGTTATCAAGCATAATGCTGCCCCTTCATGCATACATCGCACCAACAAAACTCCAGAAGACCATCAATCACTAATTTGTATTTCAGTTTGTGTTAGTTAACATAATTCTCATAGACAAAAATGGATTTTTTCCTCAATGAAGTACTAGTTAACATTAAAAATAATAGCCCTCAAGCGGATACCTGTGATTACCGAATTGAGCATCGAGGAAGCCTATTATCATACAGAAGCTATCAGGGAAATGAAGATGTCTTGATCACTACAATTAGATGTTCAACCACATTTAAAGCACCTCGCTTGAATATGCACATCAAATAGGTGGCGATAGCCAGTTCGTAAAGCCTCCTTCATGTTGCATTGAATTAGGCCGCATATCAAAATTGCAATGCCTTTGATGGGAAACGTGACCGAAAATATAAAAACAAATTGCATGAAACGAAACATTTACGAATGATGCACAGCGTAAAACCTGAACGAAACAAAGTATGTGTAAAAGTAGTAAATAGTACGCAACATAACGCATGAACGAAACATAGTATGTGTTCGCTTGTTGCATGCGACAACGCGGAATACGATGGCTCGTAGTTAGACTATCGGCAAATAAAGTGAGCTGACGCCAGCAGTACCCTGGTTTTGGGCTAAGTACCGCAGGCTCTAATACTAATGCGACTTTAGTGACCCACGGTCAATACTTAGCGAAGTTTGGAGCATTCGCAAGAAATATACGTAATCCATATAATAAACAAACCGCTTCTCGCCAGCAACCATCAGCATCCACCAGAAAAATATGATAGTACCTAGTACCTATAGCTAGCAAATATCTCAGTGCAGTATCTGTTGTTGGCAGGACCGTGGTGACACGAGATGTTTGTGTTGTTGAACTATTTTAACAGCTTTTCTTTGTAGAGCCTGAAATACCATCTCCAGTGCAGAGAAATAATGCGACCAGTTATGTGCTGAGCTGCGAGCATGTGCCACGGATTTAGCGTACCTTATTAGTTATTTCTGCCCAGTGCTCGAGAATGTTGGTTTAAACGTTAGTGATGCACCTTATACGGATAGTACTCGCCCATTGCTAGTAAATGGGCCGGAGACTTGGTCCTCCCAGCACCCGTCCTATCCATTTGTTCCCAAGAGAGTGCTAGCAAAGTCTTGTCAAATTACCAAACATCTCGCCGCTTCTTTCGGCTATAAAAGTTGTTTATACCATCAAATAAGAAAGCGCCCATTGCACAGCAATTCAGAGAGATTCCTATTAACCCGCGCCCTGGTGGGGTCTGTTTATAACGCGACCTGGTGGGGGGGGGCTATTTTTTGCCCCCCCCCCCTCGTATCTCCGAAACTACTGGACGGATCCGCAAAATTCAAACGGCGTTCGAAAGGCCTGTCAAATTTGTCGAAGGAAACCAAATTTCATTGACCTCGGGGTCACCGATGACGTCACAGGTCAGGTCAAAGATGAAATATTTCACCGTTCACGGGTCTTCTAGGGAATGCGCTATAACACCGAGGAAAACGCATTTTGTCGGGAATCAGCGATAGGGCGTCAGTTGCCTAGTAGATATGTTGCTATTAGAGGTCACTGACAATACCAGGTCACGTCACAGGTCAGGTCACCAAGGGTCACAGGTCAGGTCACATGAGCCCAACTTTACTAAGGTTGTGTGATGCATGTTTTATGGCCAATTTTTCATTTCCAACTCAATGGTGTTGGTTATAAGACTATCAGGTACGGCGTCACTTTCTGGTGAAGTTCAGGTCAAGGTCAGGTCAAGGTCAGGCCAAAAAAGGTCAAATTTTAAAGTTGATAGTTTTGCATAAAATGGGTATTGATTCGATGCAGCTCGTCACGGGGAGTCTAATGGTGGTCTTTGTTTTGCGCTACGGGGTCTAGAATTGCTAAAAATTGAGTTTGAAAATTTGACGTCATCAATTTTGAACAGTTTTTTCGCTACCTATAACTTCGCCAAAAAAAGAGGTATCAATCTCAAATTTGGTATGTGGATGGAAGGCGGTAAGGACTATCACATATATTCCGGTTTTTGCGAAATTCAAAAAACTTTTTGGATTTTTCGATCATTATATCCAAAAAAAAATATTTTTTGATTTTTGGGGGTCAAAATCAAAAAATTTCAAAAATCCGAGATTGCAGTTTTGTAGCCCTGTCAATTCTACAGCTTTTATGTCTTTATCATTTTTCTGTATTTGCAAAGCTATAGGCCTGACAGCTCTTCCCGCGAAACCCTTTTTTGGGTCGAAAACGGCAGAACATGACGTCACTCTGACGTCATTTCCGGCCAACCTATCATAGCCTTTGGAAAAATTTTTGGTCACCATGTGTAAAATTGATGTCCGGGAGGGTACTGAAAGTTTGGTGACGATCGGCGCAGCGGTTCTGGAGATATATCGAAAAGTCTGGAGGGAGGGCAAAAAATAGCCCCCCCCCCCCACAAGGTCGCAGGTTCACCCGCGCCGGGCCGGTGCTCTGAGATTCCGCGCCGGGCCGGGGGGGGGTGTCTGAACACCCCCCCCCCCTTCTAACTCGTCTCCTGGGCCACGTAGCGACACGCGGTAAGCGGCAATCGAAAGAACGTCCAAATAAGGACCAAAACACTTCGGTCATTTTTTGGGTCAGGTCAAAGGTCAGGTCGTCAGAGGTCACCAAAGGTAAAATGTTGACTATTTCAACATTTTGGAAACTGCCAACAGCTATTTCGAGAACCGATAGAGCTACAGCGCCGCAGAAAAGCGCATTCGATAGCCCTTTAACAGGCCTTTCTGAGTAATGTTTTCAGATTTGACCTCAGGTCAACGGTTTAACCTCCAGAGGGCAAAAACTCCAAAAATAGCCGTTTTTACGAAAAACGTTTTTTCGGCAATAGCTTTTGACTCAAAAGAGCCATGACATTACTGTTGCCAGCATCGTGTTCCTCTCGTCAAGACGCGTCGAATGAACTATAATTTGACCTTAAAAGGTCAACTTCAAAATTTGACCTCAGGTCAAGGTCATGACCTGACCGGAAAAGGTCATGTTGCATATCAGTCGATTCGCAACGTCGAGCCCAACACATCTAAAGCGTTTTCAGCGCTCTAGCACGCCTCTATCAGAAGTTATTAGCGAAAAACTGTTAGATTCTGTTCGTGACCTGAGATGACCTCGGGGACATAACGAGGGGTCACAGTTGCCATTTTCTGGTTCAGTGTGTCAATTTTACCTACATCTCGATGTTTGATAGTGTCTGGAATAGCGTTCATGCAAAACAGACGCTTTTCAATTTTCTCCCATTGACTTATAATGGAGAGGCCGCAAAATTGACCTGACCTTAGGTCACCGATATCAAAATTCCGAGATATACATTTTATAGATAGTGTTGCTCTAATCAATCGCTGAAAGTTTCAAGGCTATCGTTCAGTCGGTGTAGCTATGACGAGCATTCTTATTTTTTCTGAGGTAAGGTCACTTGGCGTTTCCTGGTGACCTGACCTAAGATGACCTGGGTCTGAAATTTTCACAACATGTGCGGAAAAGATGCACTAAGAACAGGTGTGCCAAAAACGGCGGCGCGAGCGCCGCCGTTTTTGAGATAGCTGCGAAAAACCGCAGGGGGGGGGGGTGTTCAAACACCCCCGGCCCGGCGCGGGTTAAGCGCCTTCAACATTAACTCTTTCAATCGGTCACCTTCGCCATGTGGCATCTTACAATACTGGGGTTACTACACGGATCTGTGTCTATTGTACGAGTTTTAACCCTCGCATGTGTGCGGCGTTTGCCAGCTTCTAATGTGTAGGGGGGGGGGGGTCGGTTGGACCCCCCCCCCTTGCCGTTTGGCCCCTGATCGAGCTAGAGCTTCGCGGAAAAAACGAGCGTGTTGCCCGTGACGAGAGGAAGCCGATGATACCCAATTTTAAGGTCCTAGGTCATTGGTTGACCTTCCAGGTCAGGTCAATGACCCAAAGTCGGGAAAATCGGGACCTGTTAGAAAGTCGTAAAGTGTGGCTGCTAAGGGGTTTTTCGGGGTGCTGATCACGAATATCGTGTTAGTTTTGATCACAGATGATGTCTTGAAGCATTTAGACCAGGTCGGGTCAGGTCAGGTCAGGTCAACCAGTAGGCGTCGTGACGGGTATTCGTAGTACGTGTCAACCGCCTCTGACAGCTTCGTAACATGTTACGAAGTCACCAAAACTACTTCGTAAATGTTCAAATGGTTGCTAAATTCGAATTCAGCTCCAAAAACTAGCCTAGAAACATGTAAAACTCGAAAAAGTGACCCGAGGTCACCCGAGGTCACCAAAGGTCAATGACCTGACCTGACCTTCAGGTGACCTTGACACACACGGGAGTAACATCAAATCACATGTTTGAACGTTTGAAACCACGAAAAGGTTGCAAACACGCGGCTAGTGCGAGCTGACATACGCGAAATCGCGATTCCGGCCAAACATGGTCTCGGAAAAGAGGTCACAGGTCAAAGGTCATTTGGGTCAGGGTCATGAAATTTTCAGGGTAGGTGTAAAATTGATCAATGCGAGGGTACTGAAAGTTTCGTTGCGATCGGCCGCTTTTTACGCGAGTTATTCGCGAAAAACCATGGGGGGGGGTCCATCCGACCCCCCCCCCCCTACACATGCGAGGGTTAAAGTGAGCCGTTGCACGCGCCTGTGAGGTCACTGCTGCACAGACCTAGGGCCAGCCGGCGGTTGTTGCCCGACCGTTCCTGTCGACACAGGTGTACGCTCTTGCGTCAGTTGGTACGTCGCGGCCGTGAGGTGTCAGTCCGGGAGACTAATGCCCACCGGTACGCGACCCATGTGGACGGCAGGCGATACATCAGCGAGTCAGCAGCGACGATCGGCACTCTGCAGGGCACGAGTGGTCTACTTTGCAGACAACTGCCGCCTGCTGCAGCTCTGACAGGAGAGCTAAGCGAGCAGGACAAGCAGCGGCCGACTATTGCACAGAATTGTGATATCATGTTTATTCCGCATCATGAAATACGCAAAGCAATTGTTGCGTTTTAAGCCACCAATCACCGGTCTATTATTCGGTAATTATATAAATTATATAAATTAGAAGTGACAGGAAAAGTAAATAACGGGAAGACTTAGCTAGCGATAAAACATTGCGTGGCTGCCAGCACGTGTAAGATACACCGATTAACTTGTGAATGGTAAAGTACAGGAATAAAAATGCTGCTTACTGATGGAATCACAAGCCAAACGTAACGCCCCGAGTCAGGCAAGGAACGTTTTTAGTAAGCAGACCTGTTTCTCACCGAAGAAAGACTGAAGGTAGCTGATAACTATGATTCAGCCTTCATGTGACCTCGAGTTAGATTCGCACATAATTGTATCGACTCGCTCTGCTTGTGACTCATAACCTCTAGCAGTCGAAATAAAGTATCTTGCATCAATCCTTTCCATACCCCATTTGCACCATATATTGAAGAGGAATTACGTCACCACCTTAACGATTGCAACAATTATATCATGAGCCTAGTTGTATGTGAATACGATACCTTCCAGAATCATGTCGCAATATCATCAACAGAAGCGCAGCTACGCTACATCACCGAACGAAATGTGATGATGAGTCACAAGTCATGTAGGAAAAGTGTCTAGGTATGAGCACTGAACCAGCATGATACTCACTGATACGTGGAGAAATGAATACCTATGAGAGAAGAGAATGAGAGAAAGATAGAGAGAGAATGAGAAAAAGGAAAAAGAGAAACAGGGACAAATAATAAAGAAGGGAATTAAAAATATAAGGAGAGGGGAAAAACGGAAAAAAGACGATCAACCATTAAGTGCAATCAGACGGACGGACGGGCATGAACGGATGAACGAATAGTTAGAACTTCGGTTTTTCATTAACCCGCGCTTGCACATGCCATTTTCCCATCCTAGAACGCACATGGGGGGGGGGCCACCCCCCGCGCCATTTCGTTCCTGTTGGAGATAGAACTTCACGGTAAGACCAAAAAGATTCTTTGGGAAGAGACGAATCCAATGATAACCAGTTTTACCTTCTCAAGTCAGTCATTGACCTTCCAGGTCAGGTCAAACTAAAAAATGTTGCTGTTTTGGGTCACCGTTGGATATCAAGTGCGCTGCTTATCATATACCGATGACGATGCCGTTTTCTGGTGCCAAGCCAGCTAGAACCTCTTTGTCACACTACCCGACCACCAGGTTTTTGCTGCTGAGGTCATTTCAGGTCAAGTTTGGTCAAGGTCAATGATATGCGTTTGTATGTCTGTGTGTGTCTGTGTGTATACTGAATACCTACTGATGTGTGCACCGATTGTTTATGTGTCCATATTACATGAAATCATGATCTGAGAACCTCTTACCAAAAATACAGTCAAAAAACTTAACGAAAAGTAAATTCAGCTTGCCTAAAACGCAATTATTTTAGATGACCTCGGTTGACCTTGACCCTGACCTTGACATCTGTACATCGTCGAACAACATGTTCCATGATAGGTGGGAGGTAAGACTAGCAAACAAGGCCAAAAGCAAGGTGTCAAAAGCTCACAAGGCCCATAGCCAACGCAAGATGTTGAGGATTGGTCATTTGGGTCATGACATGACCTGAAAAACAAGGTCATATCTCCGAAACCAAAAACCACAGAACCTTGAAATTTTCAGTGGACATCAAGAAAGGATAGAGGAGCAGCTATACGACAAATCAGGCTTCTAGCTCTAAAAATGTTAAGTGCAGAGCAGAAAGACTACCTGGGGGGCGTGGCAACCCCCCCCCCCCCCCATGTGCGGGCGAAGGATAAGGGGATGGAAGAGGCATAGTCACAAACAACGATGATATGCATGCTTGTTATGGCATGCTTTGCGCAAACTGCAAGAGTTTTGAAAAATGTGAAGACCCAAACCAGTAATGTTCAGTTAACCTGTCTTCAAAAACGGCAAGTCATCTTGACATTGCAACAATTAAAAGATTGTTACACAGTAAGCAGCAATAGCGCATATTTTGTACCAGTTTTGCACTGGGATTTAAAAAATGTTTGTTCCACGTGTAACATGCCATTAGCTTAGTCACACCAAACGGCAATATCGAAGCAAAATTTCAATAAGGCGTTGCAGGTAGTGCAAATTGATAAAAATGTCGACACTTTATACACTGATATAGCGCGGAAGGCTTGTCAACAACCTAACACCATGCAGGAAGTAGTGAGTCGGCATCAAATTTTCAAATTAAAAACTATTATTGACTTTATCAAATAAGTGGAAAGGAAAAAGGATTGCATACCTTTCTTTTAAAAAAAATATCGCATATAGTACTTAATTTTACGAGAAATGGTAACAATGAAACAGCAAGTTTTGTTGAAGCAAGCGCCAAACGTAGGCGAGTGGATGAGGCAAAGATGGGAGTGCTAAGTTTATGTTTAGATAATCAACGAATCATCAGGAAAAAAATATATATCCGATGAACTACGTCAGCCATTCCAGCCACAGAGGAGCGCAATTTTGCATACTGCATTCTGGTAAGCGTGACATATAAGTGCATGTATGGCCTAAACTTTTGAATTCATTTTAAAAGAGATAAAACGCAAAATGAATCTTTGAAATGAATCTTTTAAAATTAATTCAAAAGTTTAGGCCATACATGCACTTATATGTCACATCTGTCATTTGATAATCCTCAACATTCTGGTAAGCATATGCCGTTTGAGGATTCTGGTGTTGTAACTACACTGAAAAAGTATCAGGTAAACAAAGCACTTTTCGAGGATTTAAATCACTTGCGTGGCTTTCATTTAGCTCCGACAGAGAAGTCCTTTATCGTGCTATTATGTAATATTGGTCCAGGCACAGATAACAGTAGTACAGTACTACTGTTATCTGTGGTCCAGGATATTCCATGCTGGAGCAAACAAGATGCAGTCACACCGAGCAGTTTAAGCGCCCGTTCAGAAAGTCATGGCGCTCGCCATGTAGGTACGATGTGCACCCATTCCAGTGTAATGGCTCACTGGCGCAATCACAGCTGGCGAATGTGGCGCTATTACCTGCGCCAAATTGCGCCCTCTCTCAGAGCGGCTTGCCGGTCAGAGCCCGCTGCTCGCCTCAGCCGGAGCTCGGCTACCGCGCGCCGGCAGAAGTTCATGGGAGAGCGGCCCGGCTGATGGGGTGAGTGCTCTCCCCCAAGTGGCTCTGCGGCCTCGCCACATCCGCCTGCCGGTGCATATGGTGTTGTGTCATGCACAGCTCCCAGTATATGGCCCATAACGCCGCCGAATTCGCTGGCTTATTTTAGCGCCGGTACATATTTGGACAGACAGCGACCGGCGCGGTACACGGGTGGGACTGCCGGTTTTCACACTAGCTGTTTATGAGCGTTACCACGGAAGCTGCCATGACTGGCAGCGTCACCGTAGTTTGTGAAGGCGTTATAGTGTTGATGATCGTATGTGATACCCTGGATCACACCAATCAATAAGTATGTCTTTGTGTTTGTAATTGCAGTGATAAGTAGACTCCCAGCTAATGGCTATTAACTGGTAAGGGTAAGCCCCCTTCGATTTATTGATGTGAAATTAGAAAAGGCCCTGTGGAGCGACACAGTAGCTGAAACACCGTTTCATACTTATTTGGTATTCTTTATTTGGGTGAATCAGCGGGAAACATCAGTTTCCAAAAGCATCTTCAAATGCCTGGCTACACAGTCTACTTAAGGTCACTTGAAAACTCGACACTGTGTCCAAGCGATCCAGACTGTCACCTTTAAATATTGTTAACAGAGCGATTAATATATCATATAGATTTTGACCAAACCTAACCTAACGAAGCTGAAGTATGGGTCATTCAGCACATTAAATCGGGCTTGATCGTGATGTTTAAAACCATTGTCGAGTTCAGATTACAGCTAATAAAGCAGCACATCAATCAGCTGCCCGCAGAGCCAGCACAAGCCCCTCGTGCAAAAGACATGTGCCTCCGGCTGTTGCAACGGCGTGGAACACAATGCTGTTAAATTATTATGCAACAGCCTGGTAGGGCTATGGTCTGAAGCCTGCAACAAATATAGAGTGTATGAAGGAGAACTGAGTCTCAGTGACTATTGTCCCGCTGCTGTGCCGAACGGAGTCGGCCTCAACAGTCTCTGGATCTCCGCCAGGTGACCAGGGCAGAAAATAGCAACCATATCCCAAACTGAACTGGAGGGCGAGCCCGGGCCCCCTCCCCGTCCCGGCTCGCCCACGCGTCGAGCTATTCTCGCTCTCTGTTCATGTAGCACAGGTGTGGCGCGGTTATTTTTAGAGATGGCCCCGGGACGACAGGGCCACTATTCATCGCCGGGCTGGCCCATGCAGCTGCAGCGTGCAGAGGTCGGGCGCACCGTCACTCGACCTCACGCCAGCGCTGCCACGCCGGCCGAACTGCGAGCCGTGGCAGAGCAGACCGTCACAACTGCTCAATCCCGTTATTACAGTCTCCGGAGTGGCGACTGGGGCCGCCCTGGCGGCGGATAGACCCACTGACAGAATGACCGGATTCGTGGTTCCGAGAGCGCGTCACTGACCCCAGCGACCGCCGCGGGGCTTTCAGCCGTTTGTTACGCCGCTCCGTGGGGCAGAAATAGCCCGGCAGTGAGGTCAAAATAGCCATCGTGTTCCGAGAACTGAAGCCGCGCCGGCCGGCTCCGACTCTGGGCGACCGGACAGTGAGCAGAAAATACCGGCCGGGGACAGGAAAGGAGACGGGGAGGGAGGGGGAGGGGACGGGATAGGAGACGGGGAGGGAGGGGGGCGGCAGTGTCATTATACCAGTACAGACGGCGGGCCGGCGGCCGAGGAGCTGGCTCTCGGACGTGTATACAAATGCATAACGCTTGGAGACGCGAGCGCGCAGAGCCACCAGACATATCGGGCATCACGCACACTTTAATACGGCAGAGCAGGGACTGAGACGACGTGTCTTTACGGATGTGACAGCGCAGTTCAAACCGGAAAGTACTGGCACCCACGTATACCATACGACTGCCAACTGATTAACTGATAAGACGCCCTGTTGCGTAGTCTGCAGTTGTGTCATAGAATGAAGCATCCAAAGTGGACTGGCAGGAAGAATTGAGAGTGACGTAATGTGTTCGTTCTCGTCAAGGTTATCTGTGATTCATTATTTTCCATTACATCACGTTACCTTGCGTAGGGGAGAGTGGGGTGGGTTGTATCAGTTTTTACTCCGAGACCCATAACCTCGCAACTATCCGTGATAAACTCATTATTTCCATACTATCTCCTTCCTTGATTCTTCTGCTTTTTTGTGCAAAGTAACTTTTCCGCTACCTCTACCAGTTTTTCTTCTACGGTCTGCCGAATAGAACAATGTTTTTGATACAACTTGCCCCATGGCTTGGGTGAGTTGTATCACATGGTGGGGTAATTTGTATCACTAGGTATTTCACGTTTCAGGGAGTGTGCTTGCTACTGGTTTTGAGCATAACAACAACATTAAATGGGGTTGATACAATGTATATGCTCAAAGTCTTCACTTTTATTAGAACAAACTTAGGTCAATGCAATCCGAACGAAACATCGAAACGAACGAAACATCAACAGACAAAACGCAAAAGTGGCCCGTTAAGAGCAAAGAAGCCAACACATTGTGCCAAAATGGAACGAGTATTGACTAGCTACCTACAAACGCGAGCCAGGGCTTAGCTTTCGCGATCAAAAGCAACATACCCATACATACATACATGTTACAACATACCCCACCCGGCTCTGATACAACATGTACCTCGCCGCCATCTTGGAAAAACATCCTCGTGCTAAAAAACAGCGGACAGCTGGAGAAATCCATTTTCACTCACGCAGCCTTAGAACCTACCCTCACCACCGCTACGGAGATCTTTCAAATTCGTGCACATCTAAATGCCCAAAACACATATTTTCTTGCAACTTATTTTTTAGAATGACATTAAAAAAACATAAAATCGGCTCTCACCTCGAGACGCATCCACCCAGCCACACGACAGAACAGGGAAAGATGGCGCCCGGAAAACCTCGTCGGCTGGTCGTGTCACGAGCGCCATCAATTGGATAAGTTTCGCACAATTCGCCCTGATACAACTTGGACATGATACAACTCTCCCCGCTCTCCCCTACTGGCAACACCCAATTTATGAACGGATGCCTGAGTGCACGACGTGTAATGTTTTGTGTTCAGTCTTCACCAGCTTTGGTTCACAGATATTTGCATTGAAAATTTGATAAATGTAATTGCTGGAGTATTCACCTGCCGCAGAGATGTTCGTCAATCTAGCAGCAGATTGATATTCGCAAATCTGCTGCTAGCAATCAGACATCCGTCGGCCTGAATATGCTGCTATCGGCAGATTCACCGAACGTCTGTCTATCCATGAGCAATCTACCAGCAGCATAATTCAGACATTCGCCGGCCCCGTATATGCTGGTAACAGTAGCAGATTCACCGAACTTCTGACTGCCAGCAGCAGCTTCAGGTTAATTATTGCAATTGTTTTGGTACCCTCTTTTGCTAATGATGACGTTATATTTCAATTTTATTTAAAGGCATTATGATTATTGATTAATGATATCTTCTTATCTGATTGGCTGATCAGAATAAGCCGGTTTCTTCGACCACCGCGCACCGTCCAGGATAAATCAACCTTTAGGCAGGTATCTAGCACTCAATCAGAAGGCTCCTATTATTTAAATATTTTAGGTAAAATAGCACAGAACAAAGTGAAAATTTAGCTAAATAACTGGCTAGTGTGTCCAGTGGCGGATCCAGGGGGGGGGCAAAATGGGCATTTGCCCCCCCCAAACGGCATAATTTTAACCCTCGCCCTGGCAGGGGGGGTCGATGCGACCCCCCCCCCCTAAGGTTTTTCGAAGATAGCGTAAAAACGGCGGCGCGCAGCGCCGCCAAATTTGGCACAGCCTATGGGGCAACCTTTTTACATATGACATGAACATTTCAGGTCCGGGTGACCTTGGGTCAGGTCACCAGGTCAGAAAAACCGGTACAAGGTCATAGTCAAATTTCAAATTTCTTTTCGCATATGTCCAACTCACAGTTTTGAACTGATTTCCTTCAAACTTTCAGGATGTGCTAAGTTCACCGAGTTGTATAACATATAGTTCGGGTTTTTTGAGGTCACTGACCTGAGGTCAGTTAGAGGTCATTACGTCGTAATGTTAAGTCTATGGGAAAATACTAAATTCGGAAAATACTGGAGATATCCGCTTCGTTCTATCACTTTTGTGCTTTGAAACCACAATACTTAACAGCAGGTCACTTGGTGCTTCTTTGTTTGGTGTACTTATCCATGGGTCAGGTCAAATGAGGTCAACTGAGGTCAAATTACATTTTTGCCAATAACTTGGCACATAATGACGCTAGAGCTTAAAAATGGTATCATTGTGTTCCTGGTGATCAGCCGAATCGAATGATATGCGATATGACGCAATTTGGTTAACTTGAACTTAATTTATTAATTTAAGTTTACTTAAAATTTAAGAAAAACTTTAAGTACACTTAAGCAAGCTAAAAAGTATATCATTCGACGCGCCTTGACGTGCTGAGTTCACTGGTGCTTTCCTTTTTGCTCTATCTTAATTAGATCAAAAGTTATAAGCGAAAAACTTTTGACCTGTTTTTAGCGAAATTTTTACATTTATACCCCCCAAAACCCCCCTAAATATTGACCTAGAGCAACCAAATTTGCACAGGGGCGAGAACTCCAGGGGGCCCACCTACCTACCAAATTTGGTGTTTCTAGGTGCCATAGGAGCCAATCGCGAGGGGGGTCGCATCGACCCCCCCCCCCCCCTGCCAGGCCGTGTTATGAAAAATGCCCTGCCAGGGCGAGGGTTAACATTACGCCTATGGACGATGCATGGAAAGAATCGATAAATTGTTATGGTTTGCCCCCCCCCAACCTCTGAGCTGGATCCGCCTCTGAGTGTGTCGCCGCCGCCTGTTTCTGTGAGCCGGATAGGACGCTGGCCAGACTGCAGCGCGCGCCGTCCGGATCCGGCGGGGTCCGCGAGACGGCCCGGCACGATCAGACAGAGCAGCACGACCCGCCCGGGGCGGAGCGGCGCGCCGCGGCCCGTGCAGCCAGCCACCAGCACCCACTTCTATTAGTTTGATTATATTCCCCAGTTCAATGCGGTTCGGCCGTAATTGTCTGGCGTGCGAGTTGTGGGGCCGTTGGCGGCGGGCCGCGGGCGCAGCCTCCGGTAACGGTGAGCGTGCGGTGGGCGAATTCCGTCCGCCGCAGCCGTTACAAGCAGCTTCAGTGCTCGGCGCCCCGAAATCCGCCGCGCTAACTGCCGCAAGTGGCTGGGAAGCCAAGCTTCTCAGCGTGCGGTGCCTATATATAGGAAAGGTGCTTATGTTCACTAATGTGTTAAAAAAATATATTTAATAAAAGTTACTGAATGTCTTTGACAGAGTTCCTATCGAGCTCTGATGTACTGATCACCCTTCGATTAATGCTTCATATTTTCCTTCAATAATTCATTTCAATCTTTTCACAGCTACTCATTTACAGTTCAGGATCAGTGAACTCACAAGAAGCTTTACCTTCAATATCGGCAATATGTCAGTCAAATTCAATCAGCCATTTGAACGAGTCGGAACATTCCGCGGCTTTCCACAGCTACCATTATTATAATTCTGACACAGCACTGGCGCCAGGACATGGATAGCGCCATAATTCGCCATAATTCGACAACAAACAGTCGAGCCATGCCCCTCGTGAGTAGCCCAAAAAGAAAAATTAATAAGAAGCCAAAGTACCAAAGGACGTCCATCACACGCATTTAGGCACCTAATCAAGGAAAGCTGGCCTTGGAGCATCATCCCCAAAATAGCATAGCAATGTCTGTAAATTTGCAAGTTAACACTCATACTATCCCAGTTGCATGTCTTATCAAACTGTCATCGGATCAGTTTTTAGAATAGGTCGGTATATCGTTTTTATTGGATAGGTCCCAGCCTGCAGTGCATTGAAACCAGACCTTTCGGCTTACGCCACTTCCCAACGGAATACGACCGGTTGACCGGTTTTGAGTGATCATATTCCGCTGCGATCGGACAGCACTTGCAGCCGAGGAGTGGGCTGATATGCAGTCTGCAGCCATCCACCTGACACGAGTTGAGCAATAGGGCTGTCAGATGGGCTAGACACTTGTTCTGCTTCTTGGAAGATCCTAACTTACTCCCTCATTTATTAACACAGTTGTAATGAAAACGAGAGGAGTGGAATGTGGTTAAATGTGTTAAGTCGTAGCTTTTAACCCGCGCACCGACTTCGCACCGACGCGCCAACTTCGCACCGACGGGGGGGGCGGATGACCGCCCCCCCCTGAGATCTTGAGAACGAAGCAAGATAGCGACAAGCGGTAAACGGCATCAGATACGCACGGTCAAGATCTACAATTTTTACTAAGGTCATTTTCAGGTCAGGTCAAAGATGACGTCACAGGGGTCGAAAAGGTCAAAATGGCGGCGCTAGATATGGAGAGAGTTTTTCTCGAATAACTTTCGAATTAGTCAAGATAGGAACAAACTAAGGGCATTATCGTAATCCTCTCGTCAATCCGCATCGAATGATATATATGTTGACCTCGAAAGGTCAAGGTCAAAGGTTGACCTCAGGTCACGTGACCTCGAGGTCATCATGTATATCATTCGATGCGTCTTGACGAGCTGAACACAATGAGACCATCCACGCGTCTGTATCTTGTTCCTGTACGGAGTTATTGGCCAAAACCCTTTGGTGACCTTTGATGACGTCACATGACCTCACAGCTGCCCAACAGCAAAACAGACCTCAAGGTAGTGAAGGTTGATCGTATATGAAGTCATGTATGGTATATGGGGCCATTCCGACCCGTTTTAGTGGTAAAAACAGGGAGTTGATTTTTCCCCCATTGACTTATAATGGGGAGGTCGCGAAATTGACCTGACCTTAGCTCACCGATATCAAAATTCCGAGATAAACAAATTGTAGCTACTAATGACCTTATAACATCCTGCGACTTTCAAAGGCCTCCGACATCTACTGTAGCTCTGGCACGGTGACAAAGTTGCAAAAAAGTGACTTGAGGTTGGGTCATTCAAAGTGACCTGGTGACCTGACCTTGAAAGGTAGGAGGTTCAAACTTGCACACCATATGTAAAATTGATGAGGGAATAGTTATACCGAATTTCGCGGCGCTACGCGCCGCGGTTTTCCCGCTATTCGCGAAAAACCTCAGGGGGGGCGGATATCCGCCCCCCCGTCGGTGCGCGGGTTAAGAAGGTATGCCGTAAGGGCATTAATTGCCTTCTTCTCTTGATAGCTTGAAGTGTCTGGCTGTGGCTACAGAACGTGAGACCTTTATTCACGGAAACAGTGATGGGGAAACCGGAACTGTAGTTCCGTGTACTTGGTACTATATTTGAATGTTGTCTTCTGTAACACATCTATGTCTTATGTCGCACGTAGTTAGAAGTCATGCTCGCAGCACTCCAGAATAGAGCATATAATTGCAATAAATGTTTATCTTTAACTTGCTAACATTGTAGTTAAGTACACGGGCGTCACTTTCCGAAAGTTCCTCACCATGGTAAGGTTCTAATGGTTAATTTTGGGATACCAATGCCATTCTTACCATGCAGCGTCCTATGGCTAATGTTAAAATTCCGAAATTATTTGTAAGGCTCAGGCCCTACCAAGTTCATACAAAACGAAACCCGAGGTTAAGCATGTTGATATCAATTAAAATTACGCAATAACTACGATCGTCGATACCCAAAAGTATGTATACATACTTTTTTATCACTCGCTTCTACGGGGAAGACAACAGGCTGCAAGGCTGCAATAGTAATGATCTTTGCGCGTTGCTGAAAAAAAAATCACTTTTTTGGCCAAATAATGATAAGCCAACATAAGTATTTTACAACATCAATCATCCCAAAATTGCCGATCAACCAAAACAATGGAAAAATGGCCGGGGTGTGTACATACTTTTTAAGACAAGCAAAGGAGTGATGCTGCTCACCACCACAGGACAAGGGCGCCGCCGCCCCCTGACGCCGCTCCACCGGGTGAGTGTCCGGGAGGGGCGAGGAGCAGGACCATATGTAATTGTATATGGTACCGTGATAAAAAAGGACATGACTGCACTTTTAAAAGAGCATGCAGCAGCCTCAGCCTCATTATGTGAGTATATGCAGCCAAATGACATCGCCTCGACCACGCAGCTGCGATCTCCTCCGGCCTCTAAACACGACTGAAGCTAGCTTGGCTGTGGTTTCAGGAACAAAGTTGGGAATCATTAACATTTGACACAAACAAGTTTAGAGTTTTAACTGCAAGCAAAACATATTTCCTGGCGTTTTCAGTCTAAGTTATGCGGTTCAAGGATACAGTGCCCTTCCAGCAGAGGTCTTACATTACCTCACTCTCGCAAAGCAGCTTCCGAGGTCATACTTCAATGCTTTGAGGAACCTCACGGCTTAAAGCCTCCACCATCGCTGGACATCTTTGACGGCGGCTTTCAGTAGCTTTCATCACAGCGGTCCCGGTCATATGTCCCAGCAATCCTGAAATCCTCCGACCCGTCCGTCTCAGGCGCAGGCCAAGGTTGCGGCTCAAAGATGCGCGGCGGGGGACGCCGGGCACCGCGCGGCGTGGGTTACGGCTGGTTCTGCACCGCCCAGACCAGTCCAGAGGCCTCTTGCACCAAAATCCTCTTGCACCAATGCTTGGATTATTTTGCATCGTATACCCAGTCCAAGTCTCAAATGTAACAATTTGCGTGCAAAATTTAGCAAGCACATGTAGGATTATGTATTGGGCTATTGCAAACAAATTTACCACCGTTAGATTAGCTTATTCTAAAACCGGTTTTTCGATTTTACCTAGCTAGGTAGTTTGGTGCAAGAAGCCTCAGGTGGAAAGTTACAATCCGCTATGAGCCGGCAGAAACCAGCCGAGGGCGTATTGTCCTGCTCGCTTGCTTGGCCAGTTGAATTGCGTCGTTCGCGTTTTCGATCAGGGGGTTAGCAAAAGTCGAGACTTGCCACTTTGCGGTCTCGGCGTATTGCGCCTATTTCGCAAATACGTCACATTCCCAGGTAATTTTTTTTTCGAGGCTCACCAACGCTCTTCATGAAATTTTCCGTGGACTGAACACGCAATTGTGCGCAATTTCTGCGAGAACTTCGTCATTTTCAGAAGAATCCTTATGAAAGCCCAGCATGATCGATAAACTTTATTTTCAGTCACATAAATATAAAAAGTTATTGAGCATGGCAAAATACTAGAGGCCTTCTTTCCCTGACTATTCAAAATTGCCTATGGGGCTAAAGGCAACAAAATGTGAAAGGGAGCTCGGTAATGGTTGTGGAGCACCTCGCCAGCTTCAGGTTAAATAGGTATGTAGCTTGGACATCTTTTCCAACAGTGAAACATCGTGAGCATTCCATGAATTTACCCGCAGGTGGTGCAAAACTTCAATGGCCTGTATCAGGGCCTGTACAGCATACCTACAAACGAATTGAATTTGGCGCTTGTTCTTCACGGAACGGACAAAGAAGGTTCAATGTCCGCCACGTAGTGGTTTCAGAACGAGTTCAGCGGCATACCAGACAAAGAACCAGTTGGGAAAGTTTGTGCTCCATGAGCCGACAGAAGCAAGCCACCAGGGAGCGATCCCCGAATGTTTCGTGATTGCATTGCGCCATCTCGCCGGGTTTGCGCTATGATTGGCAAAGGCGAACGAAAAATCACTTCCGCATGCCCAGCTCTATTTAACACGCGCAGTGGAAGGGGGGGGGGCGGATTTCGCCCACCCCTCCTGTTTTTCGCCAATAACTCGCGCCGCAAGCATAATATCAATGTGAAATTTTGGCTACCTGTCCAGAATTGAATTGCGGATCTTCTCGTGCAAGAAGTAAGAAAATCGGTTTACAACTTTTCTAGTAATAGCGGTGTAAAGTCAAACATCCTGCCGCCGCGGCGCGCCGCGGCGGCAGGATGCCGCGCCGCCGCGGCGGCCGGCGCTAGCCGTTACGCGCCGCCTGAATTGTAGACTGTGCCGGGGCGGGACGGTTCCGTCTTTACATCGCGCTCCTTACCGCTGGGCGCTGATTATATTAGATTCGCGTCAAATTCGGTGAGAAGACTGAGAAATGTACAGGCGATCATATCGTCAAAGAATTTTGAAAATCGGCCGGTAACAACTTGTGTTATGAGTGTGTAAACACAAAATTGTGATTGCCGCGTTTCCCGCGGCGGCCGATGCCGCTTCAGCCGGCGACATCTTACCCTTAGCAGGCATCTAAGTGCCATATTTGTTGTTGGATTATCTAGAAATTCACCATATATACTCACAAATGTTTGCTCTTTCGTATAGTGAAAGATTTTAAAAAATCGGCCGGTAACTTTTTGAGTTATCGGCGTGTAAACGCAAAAAAAGTCGCTAATATGGCCGATTTGACCACATTTGACCTCATTTGACCTTGAAGATATTGACCTAGGGTCATGAAATTCACACACAACAGAGTTCCCCATGGCCCCCACCTACCCTCCAAATTTCGTCTTTCTAGCTCCAGTGGGAGCTGAGATCTTAGGGGGGGGGCGACATCCGCCCCCCTTCCACTGGGCGTAGTACTCGCAACCCTTCCACTGCGCGTGTTAAAACCCTGGCGGCCATTTTTTTAAGGGGGAAGGAGCGGGAAGCATCCATCACAATCACAAACAATGGAGTAGGACCAAAAGAATGTCAAAAGGAAACCTCTAAAAGCATGCATTGTTTCGTTGGTAATAATTTATTATCAATGCCTGTTTCCCTCCTTCGCTATGAAAAGAAGTGCCCATGGTTATTTGCAGCAAAAACTTAAAATAGTTCATGCGAACCTCATTCCAGCGTATCATATACATTTATACAACCTAGGCGTCCGCTTCGATATTATCAGCCCACAAACTAACACTAACGAGCAAAAATAACTAAATACATTAAATTCAAACACCCATATTTGGGGTGAAACGGCTTTCGCCACGCGTGTACGCCACTTCCTTTTATTTATCGCTAGCGAAAGTTTTTTTTCAGTCATAGCATATACATAGTCATGGTATATAGGGGCTTAGTACCAAGCTGGAACATAACTCATCAAACCACTTTCGTCATCGCGCAATGACATCCCTTGGAAATATAAATTGAATGCTCTTGCCATGCTGTCCCAATGCTGCTCAGCTTTCTCAGCACTTCCACCGCACAGCCGAGATAAACCAGGCAACTCTGGCCGCTTCTTTGTAACAGCCAATTCTGCTCTCCGGATGAGTCACCGCAGCTACTGAAGGTTTCTTGGGTGGGGTCCTACTGCGTCTCGTCCTCGCGATTGCAGACCGAAGGACAGCTGCTCATTCCACCGACCACGGTATGCTCCATCACCCGCAAAGAAGACGCGCCTCCATAACCGGCGTGGCGGGTTCTCAGCGGCAAGGACGGTGCCACGTCGCAATAGGCACTTTGGAAACTTACTGAGGACTTTTAGAGGACAAAATGGTGTCTTATGCAAAATAAAGTACCGAGGCTACGTGCATTCTGCTAGGAAAGCTACCGCGTTCCAGGAATTGCCATCAGTAAATAAATTGGATGCTATTTAGCATTCATATTTCTGAAAGGTAACTATTGTAATGGATTTTGGAAAGCATTCGATCGTCCGCCAATAACAGGTGGCGTGCCACATCGTATACAATTACATATACAGATAAGTCTATTATCTTAGATATGAATAACTTAGAATGAATAAAGAAATGAATTATAAGCCTATCGAAGTCCGATAGGTCATTCACCAAATGGCATTTGCAGCTGGAGCGCGCCCTCTCGAAGCCAGAGTTGGGATTTAGCTAGATGGGACGGGTGATACCATTACCAAATTCAAAAGCTGTTTTGTTAAACAAATTAGCTATCAATGTGTACAAAAAAGCATGGCCACAAATACCGACACTATAACCGTTTTCACGACGGGCTATCTGGCGAATGCACCTAATTTGACCAAATCTGCACCAAATCTCTCTGACAGTAAATATATTTACCATGAATTTATTTTTTAATAGTGCTTTAATCGAAAATAACGCCTGAAAATTTGAAAAAATTAGATATATGTATAATCACCTGTATAACCAAACTGATAACTTTGAAGGAACACAATGAAACTAATATGACGAAATCTGCACCAAATATGCACCTAATTTGCACCAAATGTGTACCAGATGGCCGTCGTGAAAACGGCTTCTATGTTGTCCTTGCTTCCAAATGAATTTCGTCCTTCTAGGGATGACAGACACCAGAGGAGGTCCCACGGTGCCCTTACTTGACCCTGGTGATTCTGAACCCGAAGGAGTGCTCTTCGCTTCTCATTTCCACATGACTCCTTGCTAAGAAATAAATGAGCCCATACCCCTCCTCTCCAGCAATGTGTGCGTGGCGTCTGCAACTCCCTAAGATTTCCTTAAAAATAATCGAATGACTCAGACAGGCGGCACAGCATAATTGCAAAACTAGTTGCTGACATAACTGGAGGTACGAAAGAAAACCTTCTAACTCTTCCAGGAAGTCGGTGCGTTAGGTTGACGTCCACAAAAGACCTTGCTAGTTAAGGTGACGGCTTCAAGTGCCTATTACGTATTAATTGGGATCATAGTCCATTCCACAAATGCATTCCACTATACGATACACCTACGTCCTACACCGGTCCTGAAAGCTTGACGAACGGGTTTGCGGCTTCAATGAATGGGATGACGATATTACTATCCCGTTTGCCAAGTTGAACGCCTGAAAATGTAGCCATGCCATGCGCTGGATGCTAACCAATAATGTACAAAAGTTGCGTCTGGTAATATGAAAAAAAAAAACATTGTTCCAAGCAGCTTTGGGATGAAATAGGTCCAACAACGAAATATTTCAAATAAATCATGATGAGATGGGACCATGCCAAATGATTCTATTTCTACACAATCAGTAGCTCCGAAATTAAAAAATATAAAGCAAAAGGAGCAAAACAACGCTCAGCCACCGAAAAACACCTGTCTCAGAAACTTAGCAATGTTCAAAATAGGCAACTATATGAACCCTTATAAAGGCGGCTCGAAACCTGAGTGATCGAAAAAATGGTCAGACCGTACCAAACTGCATGTGTATTGTGTATCCCTGGTTCCTATAGCAGCACTGACGATGACGTAGTTGGACGGCAAGCTTGTCTCTATTTCCAGCTGGGCGGGTCCAGACATATTAGCTCCGGCGATACGCGTGACGTACAGTATGTCTAAAAAGAATGTACCGTCGCCACTACGTGGCGCTGGTGTCGCGAGCCGGTAGTTGGCTGAATCCGCACCAGACCACACATTCCCAAGCGCTAGGTGACAGCTGCGCAGCGGCCGGTAGTAGCGTAAGCCCGAACTAGAGGTGGCAAAACTGGAAAATTTTGGGAAGCGGACCCGGACCCGGTCTCACTGGCAAATTTCTGGAACCGGTCAGACCCGGTCTAAGTCAGCGTTGGAACCAGATGGACCCGTTCCCTAAATCCATTATGAATATTGTATACAGTTGTAGGTATAGCAAGAAGAAAATATTTTCTTTCCTATTGGGCATACTTGTGTTTCAAAGTAAAAAACTCATGCCATGATCATTTTACTTTGCTTCACAGTTTGTATTTAAAACCAGATTCAGGTCATATTTAAGAATATAAGAAGTAAGAAGACCAATGAATTTCATGCTTACCTAAGCCCCTTTTACTGCAGCTGCTAAAAATGATGTGAACTGGGGATCCATGGAGCAGTGCCCTCACCAGTCAGAGCCTAACATCAACATTGAACAAGATACGCATCTCACATACTGATACATACCTTTTCTAATATTCTTGGTAAAAGATATTCGTCTTTAGAATTAAATACATTAGTCCTTACAAATATTATCAACTATCCAACGTCCCAAACCAGAAAATATTCAAAATAAAAATAGAAACATCAAAACTTTGTGAGGTCCGCCAGAAATGTCGACACCGATAGCAATTCAAGGACAAGGCAGGCGTTAAATCACTGCAAAATTCTGTTGGGATTAAAGTACTGCAAAGTCGTAATAGCTTTTAACTTTAAAGTGCTGCAAGGTTGCGATCATGACTTAAGTGCCAATTCATTAACGTAGAAAGCAAGCTACATTTTGTTGTTAGTACCTAGATATAGAATAAATATCAAGGGTGCTGAGACTTACCTGATTTTGGTCTTGTCGTCTTTGACCTGGGATCCATGAGCAGAGTAACTGCATATAACAATCTACAAACTATCACAATGCTGAACTAGTAGGAAAATCCGTTCCTGATGCACATCTATTCGTTAATGTATTTGGGGTCTTTGTATCAGATGTCATTAGGCGTTTAGTATGTGCTAGAGTGGAGGTTTTGTCCTCTTCCCGAACGTGTTCCAAAATTGTAGCCTTTTTGCAGTAGATTAGCGTGCGTAAGGCTTAGCATATATGACGCTCAAATGCGCCATTTCCATATCAACACGGTATCATTGGCCTTGGAGAAGGGCATTGGTATTGACTCAGTTATTTGCCATCTGATGCCGTATGATGGCGCTAGTAGAGCGCTATACGTGTAATACGCTCTGCTAGCGCCATCATGCGGCGCCAGTTGGCTAAAAATCTGGTCAATACCACTGTTTCTGGAGAATGCCTTGGATTCATTTTGAGCTTTCTGGAGCTTTCTGGATTTATCCAAGGGCATGTTGGGTTTATGAGTTGTCTTCTGGCCGTGATAGAAATAATTTCAAGGCTGTTTGAGTTATGAAATGCTTTTGAATATCAAACATGAACTCCAATTTCTGGTGGGCATAGTACCAGCTGACTTTGGTACATCAGTGTCTTTGAAAAGGCAGGTAAGAATGCCACTGGTCAGCCTTGCTTCAATTAGATTTGTGTCCATTTATAAATGGATTTCAATCATACCTACTTACCTACATATGTCATTGGTATTTGATTTCTACAGCTCAAAATATTGTTAGGTGCTGTACAGCAAACTGAATGGAAGTGATGCGTACAAACATTTGGTGAATTTTTTCTGCATTGCCAGCACTTAAAACTTGTTTATTTTGTTGTAGGTGACAAGATAAGAAATTGAAGCAAGACTGACCAGTATGCTACAGAATAGGTAGCCCAATCTGCAGGAATATTAAAATTCAAAAGTGGAATTAGGACTCATGGACTGGAAACTGCATCAACTATGTTTGCCAAAGCATAACAGATATTAACATTTACCATAAAGTACAGGGGAATGATAGGACCCGGTTGGACCCGGCCAAATATTTTGGGGGACCCGGTCTGGACCCATCCGGGTCCAGACCGGGTCCATAGACCGGGTCCCCGGGTCCACATTTTGCCACCTCTAGCCCGAACCTTCGTGACACGACCCCGGGGGGGGGGGGAGGGGAGCGGGCGGGGCAGCGCGTGTAGGGAGGGGTGCTCCGGCAAGCTGGCAGTTGTCGCGGCCAAAGGTCAAGGGCCAAGGGGTCACACACCAAGCGAACGGACGCTGATGTGGGTTCGTGGGGATCATGAACTTGTGTGTGGTAGGTCACTGAGTCGACTGAGGTGCGTTTTGCGATGCACGGGTGATACGCCAGGTCTAAGCCAAAGGATTCAGGGGAGAGCTGAAGAAAAACACCTGGTCAACTACGGCGAATAATATGGTGCTGAAAAGTGGAAAGTATGGGTCAATGCAAGCCTTCATGACTATAAACAACTTGTTTGAGGACGCAAAGGCCAGCATTGAATAACGATATCCGGATCGAAATTAGCAATGATTTATAATTACATGCCGAACTAATAGCGCTGCAAAACCTTCCTAGTAAATTGTCAAGTCGGATTATAACCACTTGAATTAAACTATCCTAAATAAAATTGTTAATTAACTTACACTGACGTTCTTTATCATACGATAAGTATGGGGTTAACCAAGATTGAGCATCTTCCGCGTTCAAACAATCACCTGTAAGGCTAGAACATTAATGGCCAGGTAAAAACATGGTCGGGATTTGATTAACCGGATAATAAGTCGATTTTTTTAGTCGGGATTTGATAAGTCGGATTTTTTTACGCCAACCGCATTTTTAAGTCAAGTCAGGTCACTGATCTATGACGTCATAAATGAGCAGTCCTAAAATGAACTATGTGAAACCGTCCAAAACTGTCCTAAAATGAGCATTTTAGGACTGTGTGCACAGTCCTAAAATGTTCCAACTTCGCAACACCCTCAGTGCAGAGCTTTCATAGGGAGATAAAACTTACAGGATCTTATAGTATGGTCGAGAGGTCTCACAACTTGTATAAATGTATATCTCGGATTTTCTGAAGGGTCGCCTGAGATCAGGTCGGTCTCTCACCATTAAAATTCAGGTGTAATATGGAAATTGCTAGTTTGGTCCGGAAATGATATACAACTATCTCAAATTCTCAAGCACACGGAATCGTGATTTCATGCGCTCCTTGCAAGGTCTGATGCTTCAATTTTGCTTTGTTGATCTTGCGTGACGTCATTTATCACGTAACTAAGGCTATCAGTTTTTCGTCAATAACTCCCGATCAACTAAAGCTACCGAGTCGATAAAGCCACTAATGGACATGAAAAGACCTGCCGAATCGATTGATATGCAATATGACCTCCTTTGACCAGCTTCGTGACCTGACGGGCTGTGACCTGACCTTGGCCCGAGGTTAACACCTTAACTCTCGCCCGTATTGGTGTTTTCCAGCCGCAAACGTATAAAGGGGGGTCCGTTAACCCCCCCCCCCCTTGCCGTTTCGCCCCTGATCGAGCTAGAGCTTCGCGGAAAAAAACGAGCGTGTTGGCTGTGACGAGAGGAAGCCGATGATACCCAATTTTCATAGGTCATCGGTTGACCTTCCAGGTCAGGTCAATGACCCAAAAGTCGGGAAAATCGGGACCTGTTAGAAGTCGTAAAGCGTGGCTGCTATGGGGTTTTCGGGGTGCCGATCACGAATATCATGTTAGTTTTGATCACAGATGATGTCTTCATTCATTTAGGCCAGGTCGGGTCAGGTCAGGTCAGGTCAGGTCAACCAGTAAGGGTATTCGTAGTAGGTGGCAACCGCCTCTGACAGCTTCGCAACATGTTACGAGGGCACCAAAACTACTTCGTAAATGTTCATATGGCTGCTAAATTCGAATTCAGCTCCTAAAACTGGCCTAGAAACATGTAAAACTCGAAAAAGTGAACCGAGGTCATCAAAGGTCAATGACCTGACCTGACTTTCCGGTGACTTTGACACCCACCCTAATGCGTGGAAGCAACATCATATCCCATGTTTGAACGCTTAAAACCACGAAAAGACTGCAAACGCGCCGCTAATGCGAGCCGACATACGCCGAAACGCGATTCCGGCCAAACATGGTCTCGAAAAGTAGGTCACAGGTCAAAGGTCATTAAGGTCAGGGTCATGACAATTTCAGGGTGGGTGTAAAATTGATTAACGCGAGGGTACTGAAAGTTTCGTCGCGATCAGCCGCTTTTTACGCGAGTTATTCGTGAAAAACCGAGGGAGGGGGTCCGTTCGACCCCCCCCCCCCCCTATCGGGCGAGGGTTAAGTTGATCTCACCCGAAGAAAAAGTATACCATTCGACACGCCTGAGCTAGACAAACACGATGCTGCTAAAATCGCGGATCTGCGATCATTTTTAGCGAAGTTATTTACCAAAAACCGAACCTGTGCCTTGGGCCACTTGACCTGACCTCCGAAGTCATCGGCTGACCCTGGTCCTTAAATTGGAGACCAATCGCTGCATTTCGTAACGACGCACACGATCGGTTCTTTCGTGAGGCTCTAGCTCAATTAGGGGCGAATCGGCGAAAGGGGTTGTTTCCTCACTTCCAACCCCCAACGCCCCCTCGGTATTCAGAAAACCATGTTATGAAGGTCCGGTGAGGGTTAAAACGTTGCTCCTGGACGAGGAAGAAATACAAAAGTCAAAGCTCTATAGACGTCCTGTAAAAGTGGCCATAATAATAAATTCGTTAGAAATAATATGCTTTTTAAACGACTTCCTCATATAAAATCGGGTGCTGGGACCAATCTTATAAACGCTTTAGAATGGACAGGGCGTCACTGGCTAAAGTTTGGGTGCAGAAAACGGCTATTACCTAAATGCAAAATGGTTTTCATGCATTTCAGTCAATTGTATATTGTCGGTCCCAGTGGCCGAGCTGAAAAAAATCGGTAGTGTTTTGCATCTTTTACGCCCTAAGAAACTACACCATCTATCGAAGTGGGCGGGCTTATTTGAATGGGAGGGCGCATTATGCACGAATCGTGTGCTTTCGTTTGTTTTGGACTGTATTTTACCACATCCACTGCTGGTATCACTATATTTATTATCCAATGCCGTGAATACGACAGCATTCCATTTATAAGATTGGGCCAATGGAGTCGCGCCCCGCGAGCTCGGTTTTCCGCTGGGCCGCTACAGGCCAGGAAGTCGGTCTTCGCCTGAGGGCAGGACAAAGGTCAGCGAGGGAGCGCGGGGTCAGCCAGGTATCGCCCAGTGGCGAGCGGATGCCGCTCCCTCCCCCCTCTTCCCCTCTTCTCCCCTCCCCACCTCGGTATAGATGGGGAGGGACCGAACTGCCAATGACATGCGAGCGGTCAAGGCCGCTCGCGCAGCAGCGACCCTGGCGGCCGGGTGCCGCAACTGGGATTCAGCCAAGTTACCGATTCGCCTCCTGTGGGAGAGCCCAACCAGGGGACATACTTTTTAGATATACTGTACGTACGCAGCCAGCCGTATGCGATCGTGTGTTTGCTGGTTTGTGCCGGTTTCCCGCCGGCCGTATCACCATGGGCTGGCCGTCGTCGGTGTAGTTACGTACTGCCGGTGTATTATTGATCATACACTCTTAGGGAGTTAAGCTGCGTGGAACGAGTCAATTGAGCACAATCAGGGCTGCCGAATCAGAGCCTGAATCGGAGTCGGAGTCGACAGTTCTCACCGGAGTCGGACTTGGAGTCGATTATGGAAACCGGAGCCGAGGTTGGAGTCGGCGTCACCGAAAATCCATCGACTCCGCTGACCTGGCAGGGCTGCGGAGTCGGATAAGGAGGAGTTGGAGTCGGTCGGAGTCAACAGTTCTGTCCAGAGTCGGAGTCATAGGTGGTTTTTGAAAGTCGGAGTCGGAGTCGGAGTCTGAGTCACTGAAAATCCATCGACTCCGCAGTCCTGAGCACAATAGCAGTTTTCACGACGGGCTATTTGGTGAATGCACCTAATTTGACCAAATCTGCACCAAATATATTTGCAGCAAGCCGGTTTCTCGTGCCCAGGGCCCATAAAAATATGAGCAACTGTTAACGCAGAACAAACATCAATAAGCCATTAGCTGGACACACACTCTACATATTTTACAACAAATATCTTCATATCATTAATTTGTTTCAGTGTTTTAATCGAAAACAATGTCTGATACTTTAAAAATGATGTATATAAGCATCTGTGCAACCCAAACTGATAACTTATTAGAAACACAATGAACCCAATTTGACCAAATCTGCACCAAATCCGCACCTAATCTGCACCAAATGTGTACAAGGATGGCCGTCACGAAAACGGCCAATCTCAATGAATCAGAAACACGTGCCCAGAGGACCCTATTGCGGTGCGAACGAACAGGTTGTTTACTTCACATTCATGCAACGTTTTACCTGCCAAAATAAAATATCCTTTTGCTGTAACGCCAATAACATGGCAAGCGTGACCCATTCCGCTTTTTTCCCTACCGGTGTGTATTTGACGCCGTCGCCGGCGACACACAGGCCGGCAGCAGGCAGATATTGCACTCCACAGCATATCGATCGACCTAGCTGGCTCATATCCCGGAATGATCAGGTTCTAGCAAGGTGTAGCCACTGCATTGACGCAATCAGTCCATTATTCCTCTGATTGAAGCTATGGTAGATGGAAAAGAAGAACAAAAGCGGACGCCGAATTAGATAGCATTTCTTGAGCTCTGGTGAGACAATAGCACCCGGCGGTCAATATGTCCACGTGCTCAATACAGAGTACGTCTAGTTCGCTCCATTTATCCCAATAAGCACTGTAGCTGGGCAGAAGCCATCCAGAATGAAATGGCAAATGCATATGATTAGATACCACATTGAAATGAATCTAATGAAAGCATCTGCCGGCTGCTTTAAGTCATATAATTATTACATCGACATGTATCACACATTGCAACATCTTGCAAATAAACATTCTTGTCTACCGAGAATTATAATTAACATAGATTTTAAAGACAGCTTATGTACAATATCAACGTGGCACATAAGTCCGCCTGGTTACGTTACGATACACCAGCTGCATAGTTGATTGTAGCGAGGAGAGCATAGTCCAGGCGGCCAGCCCGACGCTTTGCGTTGCAGATGCCCCCCCCCCCTTCTCAGCACAGCGATTGCCGCGTCAAGTACCGACACATGAGCGAGAGGGGGGACGGGTTGCTGCGTCGCATACATCTGCCTGGAAAGTTTCCAAGCCGACATGAACCGGCGGAAACCGGTGGAGACAGTATCGTACTATTCAGATGACGTCATCGGTCGGCCGGCCGCGGTGCGCGGCGCTCTGCGTCGGCTGAATCACCGTCGGCTTGTCGGTGGAGGGGGGGGGGGGGCGGAGGGGGCGCGGTGGCAGGGACTCAGACAAGGTTGCCGCTGGTGCGCTCAGTATACCGCTCAGCGCTGGCCGGTTTACTCCAGCGCCGCCGGATCCGGACAACCGACCGGCACGTGCTCCTGCGGTCACTGAGACGGAGAACATTCTGGAACATTGTGATCGGTCGGTTATGCACGTGAGCTCAATGGGCAGCTTATTAGAGCCATGATGACGCATGCTATTAATGCAATTGTTATTTAACAGCATGCCGTAACCGGCGTCAACAGGCAAAAGTCTGGCCAATAAGTGCCAGGGTTTGCGTTGAAAGAACGTAAATTCCACGCCGCTAAGCAAAATAATGCGCATTGTGCAGGTCAACTTCACGTGCTGCATGATCTTTCGACTTAGTTCCGTGAATTTCTTATTTGGGTGGATAATTTTCCTGGTTCCTTGTGCATATCGTGGTGCTTACCCGTTAAGCACGTTACGTAATGCTAAGTGGCACTGGCAGGCACAGGCCCTGAACAAAATTGAAACGTAGAAAGAAAACTCCGCCTCGCAAAGGCCATTTACCGCAAGCTTTGGCGGCCAGCCCTCTCATGCAGCGGTGCATCCTGGCATTACGAGTAGGCAGGTATATCGTTCTTTCTCTGACACACAATGGCACTTTGACAATGACACAATGACACAAAGAAGATATTTGTTTGATTAGTTATGATGGTCGGTTCGCAACTAAGACGCCGTCCGGTATATCACTCGAAAGCTGATCCGCCAGCTAAAAAATGTGCATGCATCATTGCAGCTTACATCCTACTTGTAAAACTCCTCCGGATCTGTTCGAAGGATATATATGGGGAAACGGGGTGTATGCACAGTACTGACTGCTGAGTGCACACTGGAAACTGTACAGTGCACGCAGGTCGCTGTGCGCACCTCAAGGTTTACTACCCAAAACGTGTTCTAAGGCTACGCTTGGCTACCAAGCGCTGCATCGATGTCAAGGTCAATGTCAGGGCAGGTCACCAAAGACGAACGATATACGAGCATATGTACGACACATGTTTATGTGTCATTTTATTCATAGAATTCAGTTTGCATACTCAATTGAAGTAATATATACCATGCTTGAATGAAATTCAGGTCGAGGTCAACTCCTTTGCCAGGCCTAGTGAGACCAAAGTTGAAGTATGGTTGTGAGGACCCAAAAAGTTCGGTCTATCTGACGCAGTTTTCACAACGAATCAAATGGTGCTATTCTTTCCGTACGAGATCTATAACTTTAAATTTCTTAATTTTGTGTCTTGACGTCATCAAAATTGGAATAACTTTTACATCTTTTAACTGAATCTTCTAAAAATTGGAATGCAGTTGCACAGTCACTACGTCTCTAACATGCATCCCGGTTTTCGATGCTCAGAATCTTGGATTTCATACTGAATTTCCCTCTAAATAAGTTTAAGAAGAAAAAATTGGGCCAAAAATCGAAATTTTCAAAAATCAAGATAGCTATTCGAGAGACAAAGTAAAATTACTTACGAGCTTTTTGTTTCGATCTTAAAAACTGAAGACAACCTGCGAGACCGACTCGGCTGGATGACTCCCAAACAGATGGCGGAGGCTCGGGTGCTCAATCTGACGCACCAATTATTGCGAAGAAGTGAGCCTTCCTCACTCGCCAGCCTTTTTGTGCGCTGCCGAGACACCCGCGAGAGGTCCACTCGGCAGGATGGACAGCTCTGCGACTGCCAAAACCGAGGACGGAGGCTGGTAAACGGCGCTTCGGTTACCGAGCGCCGGCGCTCTACAACAATCTGCCCGCTGGTACATACATAGGTACAGGTCACCGCTGAAGTAATGTGGGGTATCCGTAGTGTCTTAAGTTTGCATCTGTATCTTGGGAACCATTTGTCAGATTATCATGAAACTTGGAATGTAGCATACATGTGCCATCATCATTGCAGCTGTTAGCTCATAGTATGCCATCTACCTTTAGATCACTCCGTATTTAAAAATCGTCGGTCAGAGCCATCTGTTGATGAGATTGGTAACTAAATTCCTGATTACGCCACTGGTGCCCCAACCACGTGACTCTGCAGCGAACCAATCACCGTGTTCGGAGGCAGCATGAATGGCGCCAGATGCCCCTGCGCCGAGGCTAGCGCCTCTCGGTGGCGTGACCGAGAGTCTGGTCGCGGAGCGAGGTCAGTGGGGTCAGCCTCGCCAACCGCATCCGGGCTAGCGGAGCGCTGGGCAGTGCGGGTCTGTTAGGTTGGCATACCCTCCGCGGTACCGAGCGTGTCGATATATAGTTCTTTCTTGGAAAATGCGGAATGTGTTCATGGCTGAACTAGTCACAATGCCGTTGACATGATCAGGGCAGGCTGCATAGCCACCGCAGCCAATGAACTTGTCTGTGTCGTTTACCGCAAAGCGGTTCTGACGAGGTCACATCTCTAACAACTCACTTGCCAGTGAAGGCAGTGATGACGTTAAATGAGTTCTATGACGATAAAGTGAGTCTGCTACTTTTTGCGAATTAGGAATGAGATATTTCCATACACATACATATGATCGGCTAATAACTTATGACCGAACAAGAGTTAAAGAATGTCGATTATATTCATAGTGTTCGTGGGGTCATAACCTAAAAAGCTATCCATCTCGCCTGAGCCGGCCAGAACTATGAGTCTGTGGAAAACGGAAAACTCCGGCGCGAACCGAACACACAACCCCGCGATCCATAGCCTGACGCTCAACCGCTCCGCCACGACGTTCCTGGTGTCACGGCTCTCTGAACAGTAGCCGCGATGTGGTGAGTGATTAAAGCAGCATGGCATGACGCCTACCGCGCTCTGGGTCAGTCGGCCGGGCCTCGGGCGAAGCCAATCACGTGACCAGTCGGCGGTGAGGGACGGGACTCCGTCCTGTAAATAAAGGGAAGGGGTCGAGGAGGGACGGGGAGGTGGTCGCCGCCCTTTGAGATGACAATAAAGGTTTGGTCAACGGAAGCCGTCCTACCCGCAAAACAGTTGATTTTTTTTTAATCGCAAAGCGGAAAAAAAATAAACTCATCGGCACATGGGTGGCGCAATTCACCCAGGTTTTTCAATGATTTATTCCGACAGCTTCAGAACGTGTACGGAAAGATCACCAACTGCAATCGCTAAAGAAATACGAGTGTGACTGCAATTACATTGCACCCTTCCATAAATATCAATTATAAAAAGTATTGGCTCGCCTAATAGTCCTATACTTCAACGTTATTTCCTCGTCTTTGTTTTTTTATGAAAATGAGTGAACGTTGAGATAAATGTTATGCTTTTCATCCACTGACCATTTTATTTTAGAAACCTAATTGGATGTCGAATTCCCCCCCCCCCCCATTAATTATCTGTGAACGCCGTCCAGAAGGCCTCTTCCAAGTATAGGGTCATCGGTTATGGCGGTATCATGCTTCGTTGTGATTTCACACGCAGCAAGCACACTGAGTCTGAGCTGACTGTGATTGGCGCTTGCACTGAGACAGACCAATGAGCCAATCAGCGCCCTGTTGAGTATCCGCCGGGGGCGGTGGACGGGGTCAAGGGTGAGCGATACGAGCATGACCTCTGGCCGGCCTCCACCTGCCTCGACCCAGTTGTCGGGGCGCCGGTGCCTCCGTCATACAGCGTTTCTACTCCTACCGCTAGCGTAGGATTTTGCTACAGCGTAAATCTTGTGATACAGGTCATGTCGATGAGGCCCTCAAACTGAACAAGAAAGGTTCGGGGGACCACCGAAGCCGATGCACAAATATTTTACAGAATTAGACTACATAGGTGGTGAAACATTAATGCATTCTGATAGGCTATTGTTATGCAAAACAATAAACATCAATTCATTCAAATATTTTAAATGAAAATAAATGGTAAATCTGGGATAGCAATAAGTTACAACTGCTCCTTACGGACATCTTCTCTCAAATATTGTTTTTCCTATCTCCAAAACTGTAGCCTTGATAGTTATTTCAGTCAAAGCTCCCACGTGAATCCGTGACACGCTGGCTGCTTCACAAAATGGCATCAGGCATCGCTCTCGCACGCCTCGGGTCAAAGCTCACTGTTGCCCCGCGGCTGGTGTCCCTGTCAGCTTACCGCCAACCAAGCCCCTCCCACTGCGCTGGCCAGTAGCCCCGCGGTCAACCCCTCCCCACCTCTGACCATCCCCTTCTCGCCTGTCAGAGAGAGAGCTCCTATCGGTCGATGTTGGTGTCCGGATCATCAATGGCTACTCTCTACTGGAGGGTCCAGCAATGACTCTTTACTATTGCGTAGTACGCACGCGCGTAGGTTTACAACTCTGTGTTCAGTGGCGGTCACAGAAATATGACTCCGGGGTGCTCCGAGGGGCTCGATATTTCAGTTTTTCGATGATAGCGAGTATGCTGTGGCAGGTAGAATTGTGACACATTAGAGAAAGTTGTCTAACTGACATACGAAGCTGTGCGATCCTCGCCTTTGACGATACATCTTACCGTCAAGGAATGGCGCTATGTTTTGTTCGATTACAGTATAACCCCACATTACTTCAGCGGTGACCTGTACCTATAACCGATATGTCTATAGGACCGTACAATCTCACCTAGCACGACCCACACACGCGTGAGATCCTGACTAAGACCCTTTACGCGTTTGACTTTTACCAGTATAGTATCCCGTGAGTCGTGGGCATAGTATGTGTGTGTGTGGTTCGACTTTGTGTGTGTGTCTATGTGTGTGTGTGTTTGAGTATTTGTACGCTTTTACTCCTCTACCCATATTGACTCGGGGTAGTAATAGCCACGATTTATTGCAGAGAACCCCACGAACGTAATACAATAACTACAATACAATACAATACAATACAGTACAGTACAATACAATACGACGTTAGAGACGTTTGAAGGTTTGCTTAGCTTTCTTGCGGCGAAATTGGCGTGACATGACGTCACTGAAACGCATTTTCTCGAAACATTTTCGACAGATTCCGCTCAAATTTTCAGGGAACATGTCAAACTCAAATCGATGCAAGTGGAGATAGGTACTGAGGTTCGCTGGCTTAACGCGCTTATAATCTAGCATCAAAAAACGGGAGGAGGGGAGGGACAAAATCTGCCAATCCCCTACCCTCCCCCCCCCCCCGGCAATGCGCGGGTCAACCCTCGCATTTAAAGGAGGGGTCAGATGAACCCCGAAAACGAGTGGGTCCTGGGTTTTACACGAATAACTCGCGTAAAAAGAGGCCCATCGCGACGAAACTTTCAGCAACCTCAAATCAATCAATTTTTCACATGGCTTAACAATGTCGCGACCCCAACCCAAATGACCTTTGACCTGTGACCTGCTTCACAATAGGTACCGTAAGTATGTCAGAAAAGTTCGTAAGCAAATGTCTGTATGCAAAAGTACGCCAGCGCGATCGGACTGGTGTCACTACATGTAGTGACAACAGTCCGATCGCTATAAAACTAAACCAAATCCACCTCACCTGACCTGCTAACCTAAAATTCTGTCTCTGAGCCGTTATTGCCTTACGCTCGACCAACCGCTAGGTGGTGTTCGCCGGCCGCCGGCCTGACATGCAGATGGAGCCACAAACCGACTTTCGGCTCATCGCAGCCCGTTACGTGCCGGGCCCACTATGGTCGTATTTAGAACGGACACCATACTGCGTATGTATCAGCATGCTTACATTGTCCTTCTAGGCTTATACGCTACAAGGGGAAGGTGAATGGCTCTGATGTCCACAAAACTGCATTGATGAATGGTCAATAACCCCAGGTGGCCGGTAGGTATCTTCAAACAACCTCTCAAGTTCTATAACTAAGGACATTGCGAACATTTTTTACCGCTAGACGCAAGTGGACTTGAGGACATAGGTGGAGCTTCCTATACAGTTGGTGGGGCGGCTGCCCCACCAACTTGGTATTTTGCCCTACCAATAAGCGTTTTGCCCCACCAACTTTAGCTGATTTCTAAGAATTTGTTGCTTTGCAAATTAATCTGTTTTGTATTGAAGAGCTTCGGAATGTCTTTTTAATGCAAAATGTTATTTCTGTAATTATAGGAATTGATTCAGTGTGGCATTTTGTTCAACCTCATAATCGGACATTGTGGTTTGACGACTTTTTGCCCCTCCAACTTCCCTGGAAAAGCTCCACCCATGCTTGAGGATTCAATAGAAATTAACTATACCCAGTACCAGACTTAATGAAATAAAACATATCCCGATTATGGTTCAATTTACCGTAATTTTATGATATGGATATAGGTATCTGATGCCGAAGGATCGGACGGTGAACACTAGTACAACATCAAAGATGGTGCATCTGGCTTTTTACGTTTCCGATCATTTGAATTACACGATCAGACCGATTACGAAGGATGACGTAATTTCAGGGCTCGTATGACATCACACAATGATTAAATGAGTCATGAAACATGCGGTCGCGATCACTCGCCATGAGTCATCACATTCTGTTTCCTGAGCACGTGCCGTGGTAGGTAGGATATGGAGATCGTGCACAGTTGATCGTGATCGTTCGCCGAATCTAGGAATTCTAGCTCATGCATGGCAGCCTCAAATGAGTCAGCAGATAAGGTAGGCAAAGGTTCATGCTTCATGATCTCATAACCATTCATATTTTCATAATTATGCATATAAGCCACGCTAGAAAGAAAAATTAAGAAGACCGGTATACTGACAGCAATAAATAAAACAAAAGATTTAAAAGCAATGCAGAATAAATAACTAAGACAATAATTTGTTAAGACTCACATAGATCGTACAATTGATTCGTGGCATAGCATGGCATCCAGTGTTTTGATTGGCGGTGCGCTAAATGCGGCCGTCGATTGCAAGAATTATGACCGGGCCGACTGCGGGGTGCGGCGGTGCCAACTGCTGGGGCTGAGCAGGGCCGACGGCCCCTCAAAGGGGAGCGACACGACAGTTTGCCAGATCTTCAGCCACGGATAGCCGGTTGCCAGACGGAGGGTCCAGTCGTTACCGTTTGACCTGGCCACAACGAGTCCAGAACTCAAACAGGACAGACAGTGTCGGACACTGTTGGTGAAAGGACAGACAGCGCAGCGGTGTCTCTGCCGTAGGCAGGGCAGACAGTGCGGTGCGATGTCTCTGCCGAAATAGTCAAAAACTCAGAGAGCAGGCAGCCTGCTGACGGGAGCCGTATCATCCTGTGAGAATTGGACAGGCGCCAGAAACGAGTCCCGTCAGCTCCAAAGGTGGCACATGGAGGAGCAAACAGTCAGGTGAGTGCAGAACTGGTGAACGGCCCCATTGTCCAGTTGGTGACAGTTCGAGACCTCATGTGTGCCTCCGACCCATCCTTTGCCATCTGTCGCCGCCGGGCCATTTTTCACTTTAACCGTCAGAAAACTGCCCCTGTTGCCGCGCCGAAGCACATGCATCCTTCAGTCACCGCCGCCGTCGCTGCTGGCACGTTCTCAACGTCAGACGGCTCAGCGAGCCATCCGTTATCCGTGCTCGGAGCGCGCTCCGGCTCGTCACTCGCCCGACGGGAGGCCGCGCTCCCTGCGTCACCGCTGACGGCGCCCGCCATCGAAATCGGCACGAGCGACGGCGCCGACGCGACCGACAGGCGCGGTAAGCAATGTTTACACGGCGAGGGCTGAGCAGGTCGACCGTGGTCGCGTCAGGTTGAATCCTGCGGCCCGCCAGTCTGAGCCGTGACCCGAGCTCTGACCTGATGTCTGGACTCTGGATGTCTGCTGGAGTCTGCTGTCCGATTATACGAGCGTTTCTGAACCGCAGACATTCCGGCATTTCGATGTGTCAGCGTTCCTGCGGATGCCAGCTCCAAAGAGTGCTGTATATCACGTTACTCATCGAGACGTGCTGACCAATGCACAATGCACATCCCTTGCTCTGCTGACTTGCTGTGCCGGTTCAGGTGAAATGCGAGGAACCTTTGAGCCCAACCGCAGCCTCAGACGGGTGTTACACGTCCGACTCCGCCATGTCAGGACACGCCACGCTCTGTGTGTGGCCCAAATGTGGACCAGCCTTCCTGTGCCGGAGACGACGTGGAACCAAAATAGACCCACAGCTCGCCCTCATCTGCCGGCGCTGCGCTGGCACCGTACCGTAAATCATCCACCTTCAACACACACGCGCGCACACTGTCCCAAAATAGCTTCACACGGGCACCGCCGTCGCGTCGAGGACAGCTCACCCCTAAAAACGCATGAATGGGAGGCCTGCAGCGCCCTCTACCCCGGCTCGACCTCGGTCCTACCCTGCTAGTGAGCCGAGAAATCCGAGCGGGCGTAGTGGCAGTGTTGTGAGCCGGCGAATCGTCTGACGCTACCTGGCGACGTCCCAACACCAACAGAGGGCCACGTTTGCTCCTCCCGGCCGCCCCGGCGCCGGCGGCTCAGAGCTCCCACGCGGGTGCAGGGCGTGTGCCAGCAGTCTGGCTGAGCCGCCGCCCGTGCTGACAGCAGGCAGAGGGGCGGCGGCGCTGGCGGCAGCTTACGGCTCGGACCGCGCGCGGCTCGACGGGCCAGAGGACGAGGGGACGCGGGGGAGTGAGGGCGTGGTGCCTGGACGCAGGGTCAGGGAGACGTGTGCACGAGAGCGGTTGTGCACGCGTGCAAGGTTAAGACTTCGAGCGAAAAACGTGCGGGCCTTGAGCGTGGGAGGTCCAGTGTACAATTGGTGTGGTGGAGCGAACGCGTGAAACAGCGGGTCCTGAGGACGTTGGTGAGATGTCAGCAGGGTGCTGAGCGGTGAAATGGGTAACCTGTGCCCCAGGAGCGAGTCGCCCACCACGCCACCGGACCTCCTGCCACAAGATCCGGATCCTGGATCCGGACGGCCCGGAAACAGGCCAAACAGGTAAGCTTCTATTCTACTTCAAACATCTACAGCAGGCATGAACGGAATGCCGAAAAGACTGACAATGTGAAAACGAATAAAAAGGCTGTTCTACTAGACAACATTTAGTAGGTATTAACTTTGAGTCATCCGTACTTATTAAAAGTCCAAAACCTCGATAGCCACCTCAGTGTACCTACGTAAGCATATGCGACGCCTACCTACATTCAAACGTCAGCTATTTTTGCTAACGTACAACAAATAAAGATAGCGTCACCGTTACATCTAAAATTAGTGGCAATGGCATGAAACAATACTGCACATAAAACAGAATGATAAGCAGCGTACACAGCCATTATACAAACGCACATCGAGTTAAAAATAGGACAATCGTGTTAAATAAAATTTAATTCGTGCGATCTCCCAGTCCCGACAGTCAGCAAAAGCCTCGAGCTGGAGCAATACTTACGCGCTTCGGGCCTGTTAGGGGAAGGTGGGGTAAGACGGACCAGCTAAGGTTTGAGGTCACATACCTTGCTACACTGCTGTCGAACCCTATGTAATTTATAGTCTTATGAATGTTTAATCCTTCCCCTTTTGATGTGTGCCGACTGCCGAGACTGAATTTTACCCCGCGCTCGATGTCCCTCGGACGATGAAGATTCTACGTCGTCCGGACAATCACGTTCCATAACCGCAGCCGATCCCCACTGACCTTGAACGGGATTGGCCGGACAGCGTAGAATCTTCGTCGTTCTGAGCGACATCGAACGTGGGGTTAGATTCAAGAAATATAGGTGGTGATTGCTCTTAAAGGGAGACATGTTAAAATCACCGACAAGAAAAACGCTTGGTAAGATGGACCACCCAGCAGTGCCTGCTATCCATTCATGTTTGGCACACATCTATACTCTTGTAAGTAGAAGCAATCAAAGTGGTAAAATAACCAAACAAGCCTTTATTCAATACTCAATACTCATGTGATAAAAGTGCAACTAAAAGCTAGGAAACTGAGTGTTGCTTGTCGCTTGGCATGAATACATGCTAGCTGAGCACTTATGTGCATTGCTCAATGCAACAAAAACTCCTTTCCGAAAAAAATAGCTTACTGAAACTTGTGTCAATGTTTTAGCAATTGTTTTTTCATCTGCGCTGTAAAATGGACCACCACAGGATAAGATGGAGCACAGTGGTCCGTCTGCCCCAAATCTAAATTACGTCATTATCATGATGAATATATCAAATATCCCAACATTGCGAAACCTCACCTCTCCTAAAGTGTGACTATGACATTGTTCTTTACAGCAAATACAAAGAAAAAATAAATCATGCAAGAAAAGTGCTTAACTTAAATCATCTTTGGCCTCTAACATTAAATCAGTGCGACGAAAAACAGCATTTTTCTCAATAACTAAAATCCATACGTCCTGGCCCCATGAGCCCAAGTTGGCCATTGGTACGAAGGAAAACAAAGGCAGTGAGTGCATAAAGCAGCAGATAACAGCAGCGGGTCAGCCGGGAAGGCTGGTGTTCCGTCTTGCCCCGGAGGGCCGTCTTATGCCACCTTCCCCTATCTGCCAATTCACGTACCGAATTCAATGGTGGCCTAAAAACAGAACGGACCTATAAAATTTCACCTGGTGCTTAAATTTGCTTTTCACAAATGTATGGCTATTAAAAGATGGATTATTAACCACAAATCAACTCAATTGGACTTCAATTCTCATTTTAATTCATAGATGGCAGCATGGTCAAGCGCCTGAAGTCATACTGCACCGCAACGCATTGACATATGAACGGGGCTGGACATCAACCTCTGTTTCTTAGTTCAGCTCATAGATGGCAGCATGGTCAAACGCCTGAAGTCATACTGCACCGCATGGCATATCAGTTCATCAGTTTTGCATATGAGCCTTGGAAATGGGCATCTCCGTCCAACTTTGCTTCGCAACTAAAGCACCAAAACTGTTGCATACCCAATATACCTTGATTTTCATAATCCGTCGTCGTGAAGCGCATGACAGAAGTCACTCAAACACTGAATTGTCAACTTTTTGGCAAACTTGCGTCTCGAACGCCTAGGTAGGTATACGATACGAAGGTTATAGCAAATCCTGTCATCACACGGCAAGTTATCGCAGGTAAACCTGTTAAATTTCGAACAGCCGGCACCGATCGAACCCAAGTCATCGACATCCCTCACGGCAGCGATGTTTATCCTGTCAGATATAAACGTATTGAGCCTGACGAAACGATCTCCGATCTTTGCCAACGGCAGCCATGTTTGCCCCACTTGCCGCCAATGTTGACCAGTTCGGCCGGCCGCCGTGATATTTCTCTCAGCGGGAGCTGTTAGTTTTACCGTCCTCCTCAAGGTCTGCCTGCTTTACTGCGGATCTAAATCTAAACTTAAACAACTTCTGAAAACACGCATGCGGTGTCGTGTTATGTTGTAGTTATAACTAAATTTTGTGCTACGAACTGATTCCGCACGCATTGGCTGTATATTTCCCCAAGATCCTCTCTGCCGGGGACATTCAATGCCGCCACTTACCATCATCAACACCAACGGCACATTTCGAGCAACTCTAACGTGCTCGGATAAATTGAAGAACTATGTTATTTATCAATACCGACACTTAACGTCAGCCGTAACACAGATATTCTAGCAGTGCTGTGTCTTACAGCATTGACGCTTCAGGTAACACTGACGTTCCTGTTTGCTTACAGTACTGGCGGTGGCGGAGGGAACGGGGGGAACGGCAGCGGCACGGGCAGCGGCGGCGGTGTTCCGGGGGTGCCCTCGTTCCCCATGCCGCCGTTCGTGCTCCCTGACGAGGACGTCAGCGGAGAGCACACCTATATCGGTCGCAGGAAGCAGCTCTACTGCCGACACGGCGTCAACCTGGCCATCCTGCCCGGCGGCAAGGTGGTCGCTACGCAGGAGCCGTTCAACAAGTATGGTGAGTTCATATACCTATATTTGGTCACGCCGTCCAAACAACTCAGAAGGGGATCTCCCGAAATGTTGTTTTGGCGCCGAGCTGCTATTGCTGGCACCAATCGCTGACATTTCGATGATACATTACCCGACTTAATTAGGCTTCACCGATGACGTACTAAATGAACGATCTTCTGCATATTAGCCGGCATTAGTCACAAGCGGCAGTAACACGTCAATTCAGAGCTGCGCTCTCTGAGCTGGAACAGCTGAACGCAAAAGCAAGGAATACAGACAGGATTTACCTAGCTACAGGTATCGGTAGAACTGCAGGCAAGCTCGGCGAAAAGAACATGTGGGAAATGGATGCAAACTAAACCATGATTACGCTCAAGTTATACATTAGGTACTAAGAAATTACTTTGGCATAATAAACGTGAGACCAACCTTGTTGACTTCAAAGTGGAGCACCACGGCACAGCACAACCCACAACAGGAAAAAACTACCAAAATATTCCTCAGTTTCCCAATGACACGGTACGGTTTCGGTTTCAGCTGTGCTGGAGGTGACAGCCGTGGATCTGCAGGAGGTGCGAATGCGAGCAGTGGAAACCGGCCTTTACGTGGCTATGGACAGCAAAGGACAGCTTTATGGAGAGGTAGGTAATACGAGTAGTTTCCACTACTCTCTAGCGACGCCGCTGTGGGGGCATAGAGTCCGATCTATGCGCGCCAAATTTCAACACTTACGCCCGAGGCATGATGCGTGTAAACAAATGAACATCCTGAACATCCAAGTCCGGAACATTTGGAACATCAAATTCAGAGTCCCCCCCCCCCCCCCCGCCGCCGCAGCTGTGGCTGCCAGTGTAGTGGAGGGACTCATCCCACTCCCCCCCCCCGCACAAGCACACGCACATGATTGATAAGCTCGGTGATGTCTACTAAAAAAAAAAGAATTTGGTCACTGAGCACATCAAAAGTGTTTAAGCGGGCAGCAAGAGGCAGGACTTAAAGAAGGATCAAAGACAAAAAAAAAACACTTTCTGTTGGCTCAGCGCAAGGCTCAGCGACAAGGAATCGTCCAGCGTTTTGTGGAGCGCGTTGGACGGACTGCGGACAACGGTTGAATGTGAGTGGCGGCCGCGGCATACTTTCCGCCATCTCCCTTTTACAACCAACAATCTCATTTGAAACAAATGACATTACACCATCCCTAAGCAATAAAGTATTGTCGGAAAATATCACCATTTCCTCAGTTCACAGCGTTCCACTGGCGGGTCCAGAAAGGCGGTCAATTCATTGGACGCTGCGCGGGGGAGGGCACACCCCAAAAAACGTCTCTCCAAATTCCAAAAACTCATCGGATTTCGGTTCCTTATGCACTGCTATGCAGTTTCAAACAAACCATTCATTATAAAAGTTGAGTTTTCGTTTTGTTCTCGAAAGACCTATTCTCAAATGAAAACCGCAAATTTTCGCCATTTTTTGTTCCTGCGAGAAGGGCATTCCTCCTGAATGTCCCGCGCGCCGGTGAACCCCACGCGCGCCGGTGCAGGGTTCAGCGCGCCGAACACGTTTCACCAGGACGTTTCTGAGGGTCACCACGGTGACTACATATAAATCGTGCAGTGGCGCAGCCAGGATTTCATTTCGGGGGGGTCATCGCCTCCAAAGCGGGCCCCCTAGTGTGCGGGCCCCCCACCCATTTTTTCAGAATCTCTCCATATTTCATACACATTCTGCTGAGCGGGCCCCCTTTACCTGCACGATAACCCTGAGCGAGTTTGAATCAGAACATTTGGATAGAACAATAGCTCGGTAATCACCCGGTGTTCAATTTTTGCGCAAATTGACCAAGACAAAAATATGTTCTATGACGTAAAAATTCGTATCTTTCGAGGCCGAAATGTGCCCCTTCCGCAATATGCATAGCATATATGCAATCGGAACTGTCGCCTGCTTCCGTCGGACAATATTTAACTAGTCCCATGTGCCTGTTCTAAGTCATCTATTGGCTGCTGTAGTAAATTGTGCCTTTACTCTTCTTCATTACGTGAATTCGCTCACAAGAATTTTTAACCCTCGCGGCACAGGGGGGAAGGGGCTGATGCCTGATGCAATCCCCCCTAAAGTTTTTTTTTTCGCAAATAACTCGCGTAAAAAGCGGCTGATCGCGAGGTAACTTTCAGTACCCTCGCGTTGATCAATTTTACACCTACCTTAGAAATTTCATGACCCTGGCCCAAATGACCTAAAGGTCAATTCAAGGTCAAATTCCGACCTAAAGGTCGGAAAGTAGGCCAAACCTGGCCGACTTTCCGAGACCATGTTTGGCCAGAATCGCGGTTCGGCGTATGCCGGCTCGCATTAGCGGCGCGTTTCCAGTCCTTTCGTGGTTTCAAGCGTTAAAAACATGTGATTTGATGTTGCTCCCATGCATAAGGGTGGATGTCAATGTCACCTGAAGGTCAGGTCAACAGAAACGTACCGCCTCTCATGGAAAAATTTGAAAAGCTAATTGATCAAAAACAAGGTGGAACAAATCGCTGAAGAAAATGGCATTTGTTCATGACTTATCTACTTAATTACACGGGTTTTGCTGCATAAACTGGTACGTTTGACAATTAAAAATGGCATAGTTGAAAAGAGCATTCAATTTTGTCCAAGATCCATTCATCGCTTTTGCATGAAGAGCAACAATATTCTTAAAAATATAAACGTTTCAAACCTCTACATAGTAATTCATCGATGGCCTCCATTTTTCAATAGGTAGCCTACGTCAACCTATGCTATAAAACACTAGACACGAGCACCTCTATCGTTTTCTCCGATGTTTCTTGTCCTTGGTTACCAAAATTATACTGTACCTCGATGCGATGGATATTTTTTCCCAAACCAAAATACTTAGCCGTCAAAAGGCAATCGACCGAAATGGATACATAACCCACGGACACAAGACCAACCAAACGCCCACCGATCGAAAATACCCCTTATTCGCGTTGCGGAGCAAGCGGGTCACCCTAGGGGCCCCATTCACCCGAGGGCCCGGGCCCTATCCACACGGGGGCCCGAACCCTATCCACACGGGGGCCCGGGCCACGTCCACCTGGGCTCCGGGCCCCATCCACCCGGGGCTCCGGGGCCCGTCCACCAGGGGGGCCGAGCCCCATCCACCCGGGGCCCGGGCCCCATCCACCCGGGGGTCCGGGCCCCGTCCACCCAGGGTCCCGGACCCCATCCACCCAGGGGGCCAGGGCCCGTTCTCCCAAGGGACCGGGCCCCATCCACCCAGGGGGCCAGGGCCCGTTCTCCCAAAGGCCCGGGCCCCATCCACCCGGGGATCCGGGCCCCGTCCACCCAGGGCTCGGGGCCCGTTCTCCCGGGGCCCGGGCCCCATCCACCCAGGGGCCCGGGCCCGTTCTCCTGGGGGCCCGGGCCCGTTCTCCTGGGGGCCCGAGCCCGTTCTCCCGGGGGCCCGGGCCCATCCACCGGGGATCCCGGACCCCATCCACCAGGGGGCCCGGACCCGTTCTCCCGGGGTCCCGGGCCCCATCCACCCGGGGCCCGGGCCCCATCCACCCAGGGGGCTAGGGTGCGTTCTCCTGGGGGCCCGGGCCCGTTCTCCCGGGGGCCCGGGCCCATCCACCGGGGGCCCCGGGCCCCATCCATCCGGGGGCCCGGGCCCGTTCTCCCGGGGGTTCAGGCCCTGTCCACCCGGGGCTCGGGGCCCGTTCTCCCGGGGACCCAGACCCATCCACCGGGGGCCCCGGACCCCATCCATCGGGGGCCCGGGCCCGTTCTCCCGGGGGCCCGGGCCCCATCCACCTGGAGCCCCGGGCCGACCCCTCACCCGTGGTGTCCCAGTAGGCATTTCTCGAAGCGGGCTCGTCCAATTAGATTACGACCTCTCTCTCTCTCTCTCTCTCTCTCTCGC